>NC_022013.1:75415392-75421473 GCF_000317375.1 Microtus ochrogaster
GGGGGGGGGGGAGCGTGAGAAGAAACGAAATCGCGGGAAGGAGGGGACACCAGCGGCGGCAGACTGGGCAGAGGGCGAGGCCGAGGCCAAGTTGGGATCGGACGCGGCCGCCCCCGCGCGTGTTGGGTCACCCCGACTGCGCGGCCGCCTGGAGTCCCGCTCGGGCCCTGGGTGCGCTTGGCCGGTGGCTCCGCGCTGCCCCTGGGCTCGGCGTGGAGGTGATTATTGCAGCCCGCGCGGCCGAGAGCCCGGGTGTCTTTGTGCCGCGGCCCCGCGCAGCCCCTCTCCGCATGTCTTTGTGCGGCGCCCCGCCTGGCCCGAGCCCCGCCGGGCGCCCGCAAGGGGGGGTGTGGCCCGGGGTGGCCCGCTTGGCCTCGCAGCTCCACTCTCCCCTAGCCTAGCCGCTCTTCCCTCCTTTCCGAACTCCCTCCTCCTGCCCCTGTGGTGTCCCCGCCCGGGCTCGCCTCCCCGCACCCCCCCTCCCAGCCCTATGCGTCGACCCAGCTACCAATACGTCCTCCCCGTTGCACCCTCGGCCCGCCTCCCGCCCGGGAGCAACAAGAGCCTCACCTGCACCCATCATCCAGCGTCCCACTGCCACCTCCTGCTCTAGCTGTCAAGCATGCGTCTTCCACAGGACTCCAAGCCATGCCTTCCCGAGTCTGGGTGTCACGAAAGACCCCAGATCCCTACAGGTGAGTATCTTCCTCACTAGCGCCCCTCCAACCAGGGTGGCACAGATACACCGTCCAGCTGATGCCCTGTGAGCCTCAGAGTGACAGCAGCATGAAGATGCAGGGTCTTTGGGGCTACACTGGCGAGGGGCTAAAGGAATAGTCACTGAGCTCTTGGGGCTACTTGATTTGGGCCTGGGATTCCTGAATCAGAAAGGAACTGGACGCCAGAGCCAAAGGAGAATGGAGGAAAACAGACTGCTTTCTCTGGGACAACCCGCTACCCCACCCCCACCCCAAGCCTGGGACCGAGGATGCTGAATGCTGTGGGTGTGGGCAGATGTTGAGGGCGGGAAGACAGCCGCCCTCGGGCTGAACTTGCTCACTGCCCCCTTCCTGAAAACCCATAGAAACCCCAGACTGGTAGGCAGTAATTCTGCCCAGCCTCCCAGAGTGCAGAGCCTGAGCTGTTGAACTCTTGGTGAGAGGATTGATTTGAAAGAGAACTGGCCAAGGAAGGGATAGAGACTGGATGCTATCTCGGCTCTGTGGAAGAATTTCAGTTCTTTAAAACTGCCCTCCCAGAAGGCACTCCACTGTGCCATCAGGAAGCCCAAGCTGACCACCACCTTCTGCTCTCATCACGATGCTTCCCAAAGCCAGTGTTTCCCCAGGTACATGTAGGAAGTCACCAACCCAGGGGTAGCTGTAACATGAACCTCATAAACCATTTACAAGACGCTCTCCAATATCAACGATATTTTGTTTTATTTTTTTTATTCCAGAATAATCTCCGCACCTGTTCCCTCCATTGTAATAAAGAGTCCATCTTGCTTCAAGTTAAGCACCTTTTTCTTTACTTCTGATCTCAAAAGTACCAGAAGTCATTTTTAAAAAATTAGTCTGATCTTGCCAGCAGACTTGGACCTTTCTGGAACTTCTGGGTTCATGCTGTTGCTTCACATGACCACAGGCCTTTCTGGGTCCCGTGGCCCTCTCTTGAGGTTTCTCCCAACACCTTCCCTCCTCACACCTTACAGGACTGAGGGGGTGCATAGGCAGAGTTCTGTACACCTGTGTGCAAAAGTGCTTGCACGAACTGGGGTGTGTGTCATTTTAGGGGCTTGGTTCACACAGTTCCAGAATCTTGCAAATCCCTCTGGAATTCCAGAGCAGCTACAGCACAGCGGAAGCTTGAGCCACAATTTCATCAACCCCAGGAAGTCTCTTCTGTTTGTTCCTGCATGGGTGATACCCACCTACACGTCTAGCATAATCTGGAGCTAACTCCACGGATAAACCGTCTTCACAGCGGCCCTTAGATTCCAGATTAGCGTTCAGTAAGAACTTCCACACTGGATGAGGCTTACAGAGAGTCCTAGTCTGGTGGCTCGCCCTTTGTTTGTCCTGGTCAGCTTCGCCCTTGTCTCAGCTCTGCCTTATGGGCTCCCGGAGGGCTGACCATGTCCCCTAACACACAGGACTAGCAAGAGACAGGTGCTGAGTTCAGGACTGCTGACACAGACATTTTCATTCTCCTGGTCTTTCTTCAAGCATGCAGAGCAAGGATACCCAACTCATACAGGGAATGGGGCAAACTCTCCAACTTGAAATAATTTTTCCGTGCACAGCCATTTTGCTGCCCACAATAAATGTCCCCAGGCAAGTCTTTCTTTCACTCCATTTCTCCCTCCTCCCTTCCATTCTTTACCTTCCCCAATTTGTTCCAAACCCTGGTCATCCTCTTTCCCCGCTGGGTCTATCCATGCCTTGTCTCGACTGGTCTCTGTCAAATAAGTGCGTGCTGGCTACACTGCTGCATTGCCACCCCTGTGCGCATGCTTCCAGGGCTCCGTTCTCCCCCACTTGCAGGCTTTAAGGCGCACCACCAATCCCAATGGATTCCGTTCTCCCTGCCAGTTCATTGGCATCCTCTATGTGCAGGGTGCATTGGCTGATGTGTGTGGTGGGGATAGGGGAGAGCTGGCTCAACAGCTAAGAGCATTTGCTGTTTTTGAACAGGACCCAAGTTCAGATCCCAGCAACTACATGGTGACTCACAACCATCTGTAACTCCAGTTCCAAGACTCCCAAGGCCCTCTTCTGACCTCCAGGGGCACTATGCAAAGCCGGTGCACATAAGTACATGTAAGCAAACACTCACACTCATGACGCTCTCTGAAAACAAGAAAGAAAATCAGAAAGGGAAGACTCTGAACCATATCAGTGAGATTTAATCCAACAAGCTAAAAGCTAATCTCCACAAATAATCAGAAGGGATCACAAAAGCACCCAAGTCCCTGGTTGACTCTAGCCTCCTCCCCACAGCAGCCCCTCAGTCCTCCTGCAGCACCCCTGCCCCTTTAAGCAACTTTGTATGACAAAGACATGCATAAGAGTGTTTGAAATAAGAGGAAGAAGACCAGATTGTGTGTCGCTGAAACTAGAGAAACAAGGAAACGGGTCGGATTGTTTTATTAACAATGTGCACACCTTACTCTGTGCACACCAACCTCATCAGAAGTGGAATGGAAGGGTCAGAATTGCTTGTCTCATGTAGCAGGGATTCTAAATGCACAAGAAAATCCCAAATACGTGGTGGAAAGATGGGGCTCCCACCGAGCCTCCTTCTGGCCCTTTCAGAACATATACAGTGATTCCCACTTGCAGCCTGAACTCAGAACTTCATTCTTGTGTTAATTTTCCTCTTTTTGATCTTGACCTACTTGAGATGCCCTAGTGGGGGAAAAATAAGAAATGAGCATGCTTCTGTTTTTCATTATTTTGAGCACATCAAAAGAATTCTGTGAGCATCCTACCTCCACAGCTTCCGAATTGTGCACATCTTTCTGATGGCCAGTTTCCCGATCTACAAAACAGGGAGCATTCACTGCACTCACAAGAGAAGGGTGGAAGAGCCAGGGTGAGATGCCATTCACAGTGTCACCTTCACCTTCCTATAACGGAATACTTGAGGTGACTAAACCTAGAAAGAGAAAAGGCTTATATTGTCCTATAATTCTGAAGGTCCCATTTTATGAGACTCTAACCTGGGCAGTGTATCAAGAAGACGGAGCTGCCATAGTCACATGACTTAAATCATAAATAAAGAAGCCAAAGGGAGAAGCCTGGGCAGCTGGAGTCTCACAAACCCCTTTTGAGCCAACCTTCCAATGACCTAAAGACTTTCCGTCAGGCCCCACTACCTGCAAGTCCACAGCACTTCCAGATACTGCCACACTGAGATCTTAGCCTTCCTCGCTGGAGCCTTAGGAAGACCTTCTAGATCTAAACACTGGCATCATTTACATGTTTAATATGATAATTTACCAATTAGACTAAACACATGAAAACGGGAGTTACTGACGAAGCCAGATCACCAACAAATTCCAACTCCATAATATATTTTGTCATTTATTTAATCTTCTAGGAAACACCATTCTACAGATAGGAGGAAGAATAAAGCATACAGGTCAAATAGTCACAGAGTGCCTGCTACACCCTGAGCAGTTCCGTAGACATAGCAAGCACTCTGTCTTCAGGATGGCTTGGTCTAAAGAGGGTAGGTCTATGTGAACACACCTGTAATGTTTCAGGATGCATTACTGAGAAAGCTGAAGAGCACCGTGGCCGTGTTTTAGGTTGAAAGCTCAGAGAAGGCCTCTTGGAGGGAGTGAGCCTATGAATGAGGAAGTAGCAAATGCAAGGAAGGATCTTCCCCAACAGAAGGGCTCGCCAAAGACCTGTGGTGGGAGACAGCGGGGAGAACCTGGGGAGCCCGAGAGCCGTGGCAGGTGGGGGGATTTGTTGTGTGGTAAGAGAGAATAGATGAGGCCTCCAAGAGGCATGCATCAAATGTCATAGACCTGCGTAGGCTATGACTTTAAGAAAGCAACCCTTCAAGGCCAGATGTCCATGCAAGCAACGTATAGGATGAGGAGTCTCTAACATGAATTAGAGTCACCCGAAGGGGCTGGTAGACCTCACAGGCTTCTGCCACTCTCAGAGTTCTGAGAGTTTTGTCTTCGGTGAGACCCATTACAGGTTCCCAGGAACTACACTTTGGGAAGCATTGGACAAGAGATGAGATCCAGGCTTAGTCTGCCATGATAGTACCTGAGCATTGGGGCACTTTTCAGCAGTGTTAAGAAATATAACTCAACAACAGTGTGTCATAGTTGGGAGATGAGGGTCAACACCCACATGTGTCCAGATCACAACTCAGTTTCAAAGAGTGACCTGAAAAGTCTTCGCTTTTCCCTTTTCAACACAGCGGTTCGGTATCAGTCTCTGTTCTGCTGCTGTGATGAAACACCAAAGCCAGGTACTGCAACTTATAGTAGGAAGGGGTTGTTTAAAGTTCAGAGGGTTAGAGTCCATTGCCCATTGAGGCAGGGAAACATAGTAGCAAGTGGCAGGCATGGCAGCTAAAACAGGAAGCTGAGAAGTCACATTCCCAACCATAAGCTGAAAGGAGAGAGAGAATGAACTAAAGGTAGCACCGAGTCTAAACTCTCAAACCCACCCCAGTGACATACTTCCTCCAGCAAAGCCATGCTTAAACCTCTCCAAACAATGCCACCAACAGGGAACCAAGTGTTCAGATACTCAAGCCTATGGGGGATTTCTCCCATTCAAAACAGAACCCGTTTGTGTCTCCTCCCTGATGGCTGTCATGACTTGACGGCTGTTCGACACAGGCCTCTGCCTCTGCAGCAGTTTGCCTTGGCTGGGTACCACCGTTTCCGCGAGTTTTGACCAGGGTTCTGCAAAGGAGAAATCAACCCAGCATCTCCTCTGAGATTGTCACAGGCAGACAGACGTTATGAAGAGTGACTCCCTGAAGACACATTCTACTGCGTTCAGAAAGCAAAGCTTCTGATGTCCCCATTCATGGCCTCCCTCCCCTTATATCTTCTATTGTCTGCGAATGAATGAACACACCATGAAACCTGCCCAAGGCCATGAGCTAGATTTATGGAAGACTGAAAGTTAACTCTCCATGGATTACCCCAGGCCACATTTCCTCCAGAAGATAATCCTAAAATACTGACTTTCTATTAGATTCAAGATTTGGTAAGGTGCTCAAGGAATTTCTACATTTCCTGAAATATGAACCAGGTACTTTGACTCCCTGTGTGGTTTATCACTGTGTCCTCTTGGTCACTTCTCCCCAGGGCCTTTCACCAATGGCTTCCTCGCCACTAAGAATCAACCCCTTTCCACCTCACAACAACTCAAAACTTTTGAACGTAAAATGTGGTGGTGTTGAAACCCCACACGCCCCTTTCTTTTCTGGTGCCTTTAGAATCCAGGCCACAGTGTGAAAGGTGGCCCAGGGCCAACCATATCTTTGCTTTAACAAAATGAAAGAAGAGGAGGAGGAGGAGGAGGAGGAGGAGGAGGA
>NC_022013.1:75421573-75429579 GCF_000317375.1 Microtus ochrogaster
AAGGAAGGAACAGAGCCAGGGAGGATGGAGATGGGGAAGAGAAGAGGAGGGAGGGGATGGAGAGAAGGGTTAGCAGACAACCTGTACCAAAGGTTGACCATGAGCCAGGTGTATTGGAGACCCTTCATTTGTAATCTGATCCTCGTAAGGACCATCTGAGATAAACAACGTGGTTCTTAGCCTGAGAGAAGTCATCTAACTTCCCCTGGATAACATGGGCCAGTGAGCGCACTGTGCCCTACAGAGGTCCTGCACCAAGAGCTTCGGTTTCCCTGTGTTGTTCAGACACCAGCTGGTCTGTTCAAATGCTTCTTACTGCTTCTCCCCTAGAGCCCTCCTGCCTGCCAGTTCTTCCAGCCTGGACTGTGCCTGCTCCCTTTCTTACCAGAATGCAACTTACGTTCACCCACCAGACCTCAGCTAAAACAGCCCTCTTCAAAAAGGGCCACTGCTCCCCAAGCAAGTTCAGCCCACTGCCCCCAGCATAGGCTCTTACACAGTCTGCCCAACCATTCTTACAGCCTCACTGCCTTTAAATATTTATTCAGACTATCTTTTGTTCCTAATGGAGCGAAACATGGGTGGTTAAAAACAATATAAATGTGTGGTCTGCATTCTGCAGGCCAGAGGTCAGAAATCAAGGTGTCCCAAGGCCATGCTCCCTCACAACTCCCCAGGGCCAGTTCTGTCGAATGCCATCTCCTTCTGTTGGCTGGAAATCCACCGTGTTTCTTGGCCTGATGACAGCCCTGCCATGACCTGGGCACTGTATCCTTGTCTGTCTTCCTAGCATGTGTGCCCTCTGAGAGATCAATTTCCATAACCGCACTTTGCCTTTCTAGAGGAGACCAGGAGAATCGCCCAGGCCCCTCTCAGGATCTCCTCTTAATTACTCTGTGAAGACCTTATTTCCCAGTAAGCTCACATTCCAAGGTGCTGGATTAAGATTTGATTTATTTTTCCCAAAGAAATGATTGTGGGGAAAATACAGTTCAGCCTCTAACAGTGCCTGTAAGACCCAGATAAATTCAAAGAGACCTTAGCATCTTGTCCCTCTGCACAATAGCTAAAATGTATAAGTAAAACAATCCAAAAGTCAATGTCTATTCCGTGACTCGGCTCAAAGCCCAGAAGTAGTGTGACTGAGAGCTCAGCCATCAACTCGGGGTCCCAATCTCAAAGCCTACAGCATCCGAGGTGGCGTTTGCATGGAACGTGTGTATCAGAAATCAAGGAAATATTCCAGACAGCTTCAATTGCTTCCTGCCAGAAGGGAAACTGACACCGCGTCTAAAGACAGATTTTTCAAATTATTTTAGAAGACATTTTTCTAATTTTCAAATTGGGTACAATCAAATGAAAAATTGCTGACAACAAAAACGTATCTGCAGGTTAAGCAGGGTCGTGAAGCCACCTGACCCCGGCATCTGTTCAGCACAGCCGCAGATGCCCTGGGAGGGACAGCTGTAACAAAATGTGATTTGTCCGCTGCGTTATAGTCTGTGTTGAAGTGCTCATTTTGATTGCTCTCACACAGCCTGGTTCTAAGAAAGCTCTCCCTTCCCTGGTATAAAACTGAAGGATTGTCAAGAAAAACACTAAACCTTCAAAGTAAGTAATACTTAACCACAATGTTTGGAAAAACCAACATTAAGTTCAAAAATTCCTAATAAACACAGATAGGATATGACCCTGTACTCTAGAGCCAGCCCATCCCGATGTCACCTCACATCTAGTCCTGACTGATTCCTTCTCCACTGCTACCTGCCTGGTTAGGTCATGAGGTCAGGAGCCTTCTTGATTGTGACAAAGGCCGCAATAAGTCACCTTGAAAAGAGATAGAGTTTAATGACAGTCTGAGGAGGTTTCCCTCTATTACAGACCAGGGGGCTCTTTCACTTTGGGTTAGTGAGAGTTCATCATACTATCAACGTCTGCAGACCTCACAGCGGGAGTCAGAGGACAAAACCAGGCTTGACCTTTGCAGCTTCTGCAAAGATGGCCCCTAAGGACAGGAGACCTCCCATGAAGGTTCTACTAGCTCCAACAAGCAGGGAGAGCCAGGCTTTCATCCATGAGCGTGATGGGGTGGGGCTGATATAAATAGCTATTAATCTAATTTTAAACTTTCAGATCCAAACACCAGTAGGCCTTGTCTACAGGACCCATCTTCTTCTAGCCTGTCAGTTTCCCCTTCTTGAAGCTCCACCTACTGAGCTGAATTAACAGAAGCATCAAGTCACGGAAACCAAGTGCTTGAGCATTCCTGTCGGGGCCAATGCCGTGAACAAACTTACTCATTCTGCAGATTGCCGCACTCATCTCCCCGCTGGGCAAGGACGAGATTCCCCCTAGACGCTGTCGCTGCTTGGCTGATGAAATTGCTTCCGTTATAGTTTTTCTTCCAAGTTCTTGTTTAATCTCTGTGCACGTCCATTGCCCTGATGTTTGTGCCGTAGCTGTGCTCCAGCTCCCGGAGCCCCATTCTGCGGTTACCCTGGAATGGTCTTGTGTTGGTTCTACAGTCTGGAGGGAAATGGTATCTGAAGTGACAAAGGCTTCCTGATACAGAGGGCACTCTGACCTTTCTTAAGTAGCCACTCAAAATGTAAAGCTTCTCATTGGTCCAAAACACAGTTTGCCTCCGTGGGACAATGGGCATGATTTGGTAATGAGCAGGCAAGAGTGTTGATTCTGGGTAGGCACAGGCTTCTCTCGGTCCCAGTGAGAATCACAAGCCCTGTCAACACCACACTCAAACTAACACAGCTAATTATACAAATTTGCTTATGGAATGTCAGAACACCCATTGAAAAACTACTTGGACCAACACAGCAATTTCTGTATTACAAAATCCCAGACGCACGATGGAAGTAAGAGCCAACTCTGATAAGGAAGGTTTAGTTTGACCCCCCAAGTTTCTGTGGCATATACTTCGTCATACATTAGGAGATGGAAAACCATTTCAAAACTTAAGTTAGATTATAATTGTTTAGATTTCTTGAGATATCCGACTCACCACACATTTTGAATAAACTTTTCTGTGAAATTATCGATGAGTTCATCTCTGGTGAACTTGATTATATTGATTACATGCTGATACACACTTATGGAATATTCTACCTTGTGTGCTCTCCTCTTTGTGCCTGCCTTTCTCTGCTCAAATAAATGCTAATGGGCTAGCACCTCAACTGAGTTCATTTTCTAAGCACACCTAATACATATTTGAATGTTTGGTGTTTTTATTATTTTCTTGTTTATGGGTATTTTGCCTGCAGATATGTCTGTGTACTGCATGCATGTGGTATCCAGAGGCCAGAAAGACCCCCCTGAAACTGGAATGATGGGTGGTAGTGAACAGTTACGTGGGTGCTGGGACTTCTACAAAAGCAGTCACTGCTTTTAACCACAAGCCATCTCTCCAGCCCCGTGTTTCACTTGTGGAAGGAATGATAACACCACCACTACCCCCAACACACACAGAAATCGGTTCTTATAATGTCCAAATGATGCCTTCCATCATGACCATGTTTATCATCAACCAACATTCAATTTGTTTCTTTTGAGACGTGAGGAGTCTAGTGTATCTTCCGTGTTCTTCATTCTCACAAAAGCTTGTGATAACAGATTAGCGAGAGCCAGCACAGCCCACTTGGTGAAGATGGCGAAATGTCTAGATTTCAGTCCCAGCCCAAACAATTGTCACCTGTGGCTTAGTGTTCTCATCTGAGAAAGGGAGGTGAAAGTTCTATCTTCTCCACTGTGTTAATGTGACCCCAAAGAGGAAGGACTTGAAAACCTGTTTTCCCTAGTGACTGAAAGGCTGCAAGCTGGGTAAACAATAACCACTCCTGCCGTCGTCATTGGCAGTCATGGTCGAAGAGAGAAAGTAGACTTCTGAGATAGGAAGGGTAAAGAGAAAGGAAGAGGCCACTTATGTCCCAGAAGTCTCCAGAAAACACTTGGCAGCTTCCTTAGGAACCAAATGAATATTTTGAGCTGGAACATAATCAGTCCAAAGGAGGAAGTCAAAACCCATCCCTGTGCTAGAGGACACGGGACTGTTAACCAGCCCCTTACAGTCAGGGAAGTATTTTCAAATACTCCACGGTACAAAGTCCTTAGCAGGAGACAACCGAGGGCTGAGTAGGTGGCACCCAGTACTGTCAGAAAGGGCGGGAGTGGGTGCAGGGGGCTCCCAGACACAGACATCACTGACCTAGAAATGGCCACCCCACCATCTGCCATGCACTTAGGCTAATTTCTCTTTGCTGTGTCACACAGGGAATGAGCTGTAGCTCTCTGAGATGCCCCTTACCCTGTGTTCAGCTTGTCTTCAGTCCCTCCAGCCACTGCGGTCACTTAACGTCCCCTGACTTGGACAGATGGTCTCGTTTTCTTCCTATTAAAGTTGTCCTCTGGACACAGGTAAAATCTTTTCCACAAGTGGGATTTTAATTAGAATAAAAATTTTCTAACTATAGTTCGCTGGTTGCTAGGAGAACCAATGTATGTGGAAACATACGAATGCAATAAGGGCCCTGGAGTGGGTGTGGGCTCCCGGCCAGCAGGTGCACCACGCCTCAGGGGCTGTGACTCGGGCAGTGTTCTGGTTCCCCCTGCACAGGCTCACGAGGAATCCCTCCTGTCCCTACCACCACAGAACCACACCAGGCCCATCTTCATTAATACACAGTTGTCAAATGTTTACCAAACTATTTTTAACAATTGGTAGAAATCTGTTAGCCACTAAGGGTAGCTATAAATACAGTTTCGTGATCTTTTCCTTTTTCTTCCTGTTTTTGTATATTTACTCCCCGCAGTGGAATGCTAAATTTCGTGGTGGTTTTCCTTTGAATAAAAATTGGGTGAAATAAAAAGAGATTTGTTTGGCGTTTTCCATTGATATTTTCTCAGGAAGCGGTGCCAAAGCTGCATTGCTCAGATTCCAAACTGACTCCTAATACTCTTGGTAATGAACTGTCCTGTTTTTGTTTTTGATCTATTTTTGACTGGAGTCACGGTTGTCACTTTTGGATATGCCATTATATTCTGATCATGTACTGATTGCATGTCAGATAGCATTGGTCTTAACAGCAGCTATCTTCCGTGGTCTCTTTGAACCTGAATGTTGCATCTGGAGTTGACAGTGCTCTGTTGCTGTGAAGAGGCACCACGAGCACACCAACTATTACAATGACAGCATTTACTTGGGGCTGGCTGGCTTAAAGTTTCAAAAGTCTGATCCATTATCATCATGGTGGGAGCATGGCAGCATGCAGGCAGATGTGATGCTGGAGAAGCAGCTGAGAGTTCCACATCTGGATCCACAGGCAGCAGAAGGTGAAAGTCACTAGGCCTGGTTTTGGCTTTTGAAACCTCAAAAGCCCACCCCCAGTGGCACTCTTCTTCCTATAAGACCACGCCTCCTAATCCTTCTCAAGGAGTTCAACTCCCTGATGACTAAGCATTCAAATATATGAGCCTATGGGGCCATTCTTATTCAAACCTCCACAAAAGGCCTTGACTATATCCTATAGCACATTTTAAACATCAGATAAAAATATAACCATTGTTTCATTTACATAAGATGATAGCAAATGTTTCAGGCATTGGATGATAAACTCATAAAGTTAGACAGTCACCACGGTAACGTTGAACACCCTGAGTTTCCATGAAATACCTATAATAAAACCCAAAGATGGATTTGGAAGAGACCATAAGAGGAATGCCAACTAAAGTGTGCATTTTTTATTCAAATAAATTGCCCAGGGCACCAGCCAGTTGTATTTTGGAAGACTGTCTTTAAAAATTATTTTCCTTGCAGTTAGTTTAAAGACTAAATATAAAAGTCAATTTTAAAATGTGCGGGGGGATGGGGGAGTGGGTTTACATATGCCGAGGTCAGAGGAAAACTGTGGGAGCCTATTCTTTCCTCCTAACATGTGGGTTCTGGGACCCAAACTCAGGTCATCAAACTTAGTGGCAAGCACCCTTACATAAGAGACATCTTGCCAGCACCCACAAATTATGTTTTTAAACCAACAACTATGATATGTTAGCCATTAATCTGGCTTACATTTATTCTTCTAGAAAAACATCACCAAGGCTTCAATTATTCTGTTTAGAAACTATCATAAAAAACATGACTGCCATTACCATGATGTACTGAGGGGCTGATAACACACTCTACCTTCTGTGAGAGTGAGTTGCTTGGGGTAGGGACCTTACTCCCCCAGGTTTTATCCTCAGTGTCTAACGTGTGATAACTTTGCAGTAAATTCTTGTTGAAATGAACTCAACTATTTGAAGAGTCCCAAAGACTTGGGTATCAATCAATGGATGAAGAAATGTGGCCACCAGACACAATGGAATATTAAGTAATGATGTTCCATTGTTTGAGGCAGCGTGGATGAAGCTGGAAAACAACAGATCATTTTTCATGTTGTTAGTTGTTACATATTTCAGAAGTAGAAAGGAGCTGGGATATGACCATAAATTTCGATTTTGAAAGTTGCGGACATTTTCCAGATTTGTCTCAGATAGATTTTCTTTCTTACTGATGTTGTTGTTTTGTTGTTAGTTTGGTTGTTTGTTTTTTGCTTTTGTTTTTGTTCTTTTTACTTGCAGGAAAGAAATACAGCCAGAGTCTCAGGTCATTCCAGCTCACCTGCTCCTCACTTCTTTCTCAGCCCTCTCATGGAGGGGGCCTCCATCTTCCTGTGAGTTCAGATGGATTTTTCTGATGTGTATATGTGTTTGCAAAAATAATATAAATTATCTTTACATTTTTATAATCTGCATTCTAATATAAGAATTCTCTTCCACTTGCTCTCGCATTAAACACTTATGTCATCAAGATTCATATTGTGGAATATGGAACTTTCTTAGGACAATACACATTTTCCTGTTCAAAACTGAAGCAGAGTTATTTTCTATAAGCTGCTCGTATTAATTTCTTTTATATTACTGTGATAAAGCATACGGACAGACAAGCAACTAGGAGAACAGGTTCCTTTAAGTTTGAAGTTCCAGAAGGATAGAGTCCGTCATGGCCAAAAAGACACTAGGGAGTCAGGGAAGATACGGCAACAGGAGCAGGAAGCCAGCTCACCAAATTGCACCTGTACTTGGGAAGCGGAGAGAAAGCAAGTGTCTTCTTCATCCCTTAAGTGACATGTTTCCTTCCATATCCCCCCAAAACAGCGCCACCAGCTGGGAACAAAGCATCCAAACTGTGAGCCTATGGGGGACATTTTATACTCAAACCCCACACTATAACTTCCCCTAAAGTTAGGAAAATGAAGCTTATCTGTAGGAACATGAGGCAAAGAAAGGAACAAAGGTCTCTGCACGCCTCTTCAAGCCATCAGGTCCTATTGGTGAGCTCTCTAGACTACGTTCTCTATAGAAGCTGGAAGCCTGGGTTTAGGGCTGGGGTTGAGGGAACGGTTTGAACTGTCCACACTGGTTCATGGGATCCCATCTTAAGAAGCCCTGAGTCAATAGGAGCCACACTTGCTCTGGGCACTGGCAGGAAGAAGTGGCATGGATCCTCTTCAGAATTTCAAGGAGATGTTCTCTCTCCTTTTCCTTCCAACTTTCCTTGCAAAAGTGTCAACATTGTTCACAGCAGACTGATCAACACATTATTTCACCAACATAAGGGCAGGATCGTGACTTGCAAAGCAAAGCTTGATAGTTCCTTTTATTAGCAATTTCCAAAAATCACTTGTCTAGACAAATTTCCCTTTTCTATTTGGCTCCTAGGCGACTAATACATGTTTAATGTGAAATTAAAACATTACCAAATGTCTTACTTGGGGGTTCTATGGCTCTGATGAAACAGTAGGACCAAAAGCAACTTGGGAGGAAAGGGTTTACTTCAGCTCAAAGCTCTCAGGTCGCTGGGCATTGGTGGCGCACGCCTTTAATCCCAGCACTCGGGAGGCAGAGGCAGGCGGATCTCTGTGAGTTCGAGGCCAGCCTGGTCTACAAGAGCTAGT
>NC_022013.1:75429679-75449341 GCF_000317375.1 Microtus ochrogaster
CAGAGGCAGGCGGATCTCTGTGAGTTCGAGGCCAGCCTGGTCTACAAGAGCTAGTTTCAGGACAGGAACCAAAAGCTACGGAGAAACCCTGTCTCAAAAAATCAAAAAAAAAAAAAAAAGCTCTCAGGTCACACATCCATCACTGAGGGATGGGGTGGGAACTCAAGCAGGGCAGGAGCCTTGAGGTAAGAATTGACACAAAGGCCGTGTACTGACTTGCTCCACATAGCAGGCTGTGCCTGCTTTCTTCTACAACTTAGGGTCACCTGCTCAGTGGAGGAACTACCCAGAGAGGACCAAGCCCTTTCGTATCAATCATTAGTCAAGAAATAAGCTACAGACTTATCTACAGGGACTCTGATCAAAGGTTTTCTCGATTGAGGTTCCTCTGTCCAGATGGCTACAGCTTGTGTCAAGTTGACAAAATAAACAAACAAATAAACAAAAACCTAACCAGGACACCAAGTCATAATTTACCCTACTAAGTAACTGGATAATTCAATGGTTATATTTTATATTGCTTAGTTTATATATGTCTCTTTATTGATTTTTTTATTACTGAAAATGTGACTAATGCTAAAGATAAATCAAAGATTCTTTAAAAAAATAATGAAAGAACTAATTTTCTTCACCTCTGGGTTACAAGTGTGTAGACTTGAAGATTCCCATGTAACAGAATCCAGACTTAGAGAGAGAGAGACAGAGAGAGAGAGAGAGAGAGAGAGAGAGAGAGAGAGAGAGAGAAATGGAAACCATTAAAGGAATAAGAGAATTTATCTCAGAGCTTCCACGGATTAGAATTGCTCATAAAAACCCATTACATGTTTTTGAAAGTTCTCTTTACAGAGAAATAAAAGGAAATAATTGCTGTAAATAGTAAAGTGGGGTGGGGGCAAGAAAACAAAACCCAATTATGTAACTCTTAATTACCCAATTTAAATCTACTTTAAATAAGTAGCATACTGGGATACTGAAATATTTTACATCTTTATCATTTTTGCTTTCCGATGACTCCTCAGACTAAACAATGACCTTGTCTGTCCTGAAAAGTTACTTTTTGTTATCTCTGTGAATGAATAATTTGAACAACTTGAGAAGAAAGGCTCGGCTTTTGGGCTATAGTTTCCAAGGGTTCTGTCTGTGCCTACTTGGCTTCATGTTTCTCAGTCCATGAGAGGCAGAATACCATGGTTGGTGAAGGGGGCCACAAAGAGTTTCTTTATCTCTCATGGGACAGGAAATATTGAGAATGGGGGAGACAGGTATAAGCCAGGGCAAGATGTCCCCAATATGTACTTTACGCTGATAGGCCAATCTCTCCCTTTCTCCACCTCCCAATAAAGCTAATAAAATGATTCCATGAAGGGGTTGATCTTCTGACTAGGTCAGAGCTCTTCTATCGAAGGACCATGGAAACCCCATCAGACACATGCAGGGGTGGGTATCGTCAATCTTCAGAATGTTTCCTAATCCAATCAAGTTATCAATCAAAACTAGCCATCATGTTGTTTGAAACTTCACATCTCACAGAAACCAGAAAAAAAAGGGGGGGTGCTTCAGGGTTATTGGCAGGAAGAGGAAATGCTATACACCTGAAGGTACAGAGGAGTTTTAATACAAATGATAGCATTATACAAGATGAGGTCCCAGGACTTGGCCTGGAGGGTGAAGCAGAGTGGCTCTGTCTCAAGCCCACGGAGTCTGGCCTTTTGAGTAGTACCGACTTCTTCTTCCCCGCCAGGTTCCAGCTGTGCCAGAGCAGGCAAGGACTACTGAGTTTTCTGCCTCCTGCTCTCCAGCAGGTCCGTGCTTGAGAGCTGACTCCTCCAGGAATTGTGAGCAAGTCCAAGCCTGCTGCAATCAGCCAAGGAGGCAAACAGCCTCAGCTCCAAGGTGATGCTGACTTCATACTCCCTTCAACAGTTTCACGTTTCTGAATCATGTGAGAGCCAGTCACCTATTGCCATTGGTAGGATCCAAATTGAGTATACACATATATGCCCATTCACATACACACACAGACACACATATGCCATGTGCACCCTGACAAACACATGCTCCTATTCACACATGCACACATAAGCACACTTGCACACATATACATGTACACTACATGTGTACACATGCTCATATGTTTATTGGAGCACCTCTTCACAGCACATAAGCCTTTACTAAACTCGACCCAGTGTCATCTCAGTCAAGTAAAAATATTTCAGCTTGAATGGTTCATCTTTCTCCTCTAATTCTCATTCTATGACCACAAATTAATCTATATAGCTTAAGTAGATGATGAATGAAAAATGCTAAAAATTTCCATCAACCATTGATAACGTCCTCGGTCTTGTCATGCACGCCAGCCATGACATACATATATCAAATTGCTTCTCAGACTTTAAACCTCTACTCAAGCAAATCCATCCGTCAAACCTTGGCAGACACCCTAGCGCCTGCTGCCCCTCGACTTTCCACTCTGACATTTACACAACTGAGCATCTGTGACCATCAGAGTCTCCTCTGAAGATAGTGTGAAGGGAGGCATCTGTACCTGGGCTCTCTCCTTCTTCATTGCTGCTTGGGTTCCTGTCTCTGGGGTCCTAACAATTACCACAGCTGTGCTCCTTCCTCTGCGAGGAGCCGCCTAGAAAAATCACACTTGGCTCTTCTGACTGACTCTCCAGCCATTCAGACGTGCTCAGGTCCATGCATCGCCCTTCCAGAGGAGGAGATAGCTAACACGCAAGGTCTCCTGGTGGTGTGTTGTAGGAGCTGCGGGCCTGCTTTTCGTCCCGCCTGGCTCCCGCACGGCTAGCTTTATCCGAAATAATTACACAGAAACTGTATTCTTTTAAACACTGCTTGGCCCATTAGTTCCAGCCTCTTATTGTCTAGCTCTTACATATTGATCTAACCCATTTCTAATAATCTGTGTAGCCCACGAGGTGGCTTACCAGAGAAGATCTTAACCTGCGTCTCTCTAGAATGGGAGAATCATGGCGACTCACTGAATCTGCTTCTTTCTCCCAGCATTCTGTTCTATTTACTCTGCCTACCTAATTTTTTGTCCTATCAGGCCAAGCAGTTTTCTTTATTAGTTAACCAATGAAAGGCCCACCTTCCTCATTAAGACACTCCACCTGGAGCCTTTCTTTTTGGTAGAACTGGCCTTTGGACAAAGAAATGCCCATACCTCAACCACTGACAGAGATACAGAGCGAGCATCAATGTATAAAACAGGACTGTCATATCCTGCCAAGACAGGGTAAGATAGTTCTGAAAAGTTGCTTGCCTTTGAAAAGTTGCTTGCCTTTGAAAGTGGTATGTCAGTTATGTTAGGCCTTAGCCAAAGTTGGTTGCTTCAACACTACAAACGTGACTTTGGGTGATTTCCCAGGTAGCCAGTTGTCTCTGTGATTTGTTGCATGTTTTGGAAGCTGTTTTACTGAACTTCCTAATTATCCAGGTAACATTATTTCCCTTCTCAGGTCTTCGATAGGGTTGAAGACTATATAAATGTAGTTACTTTTCTCTCATGACTTAGCCAAGTTATTTATTATACAAGACCTAAGCTACTTAGAATAGGATATTTGTACTTATTGTATATAATTTCGTAGTAGGTTTAGAACTCTCTTACTTAAACAAAAGGGGGAGGTGTTGCGGGAGCTCCTCCTGCTCCTTCAGCCAATAGCTGCTGAGATACCAGTCCATTGGGGCGTGGTCTCTCTCCCTTTAAAAAAGTGGTCACTTCCCTCTCCTCTCTCTCTCTTACTTCCTGCTCCGCTTCCAGCGTGGAGGGCTGTTGTCTGGGACGGTGATCTGTAAGTTTGTTCCCCTTTAAATTAATAACCATTCTATTAATCCTAATTCCAACCTGGTGTGGGATTGTTGTGATTTACACCTTCGACTTCAGTGGTGGCTGCTTCTGTTCCACAGCGCAGGTGCATCTGAAGGAGGCCTTCTGCGGAGAATTTGGAAGGACTATCTGAACAGGCAGCCATGGAGATGCCGGTGGGCTGAGGAGGCAAGGAACCTTATCATGTTTCACCCAGATTCCTGCAGAAGTCTCTGCCACATCTGTCTCTAAACCTTTCTCCTTGCTCCTGTGAGACTATAAATATCACCACCGTGTCTCGGTGACTGTGCACAGCTTTGGGAGAAAACTGAAGGTACCAGCAAGTAAAACCTTGACTTGCAGGTTCCCTGAGCATCACAGTCTGCCTCACTATCACGTGACCACTCTTTCCAGCCTCAGACTAAATGACTTACTGTTCCCCAGGCAGTAGCTTGTGGGTGCTCCAGGCCCCTCCCCTAAGCTCTGCTCCTTCCTGACCCACATCTATCTGGCTGAGTACATTTCACCACCTTCAAAGCTCCCTCCTGCTCTGCCTGCAGTAGCGCATCTCTCTTCTTAGGTCAGGAATTTGCTGGACCCCACCTACCATCGACTTCATCCTCTCTTTCTTACTTTGCCAAGATGGCATTGGTCTTCTTTCCTCTGTATTGCATGCACATGTACGCGGGGCATGTGGACATGCACCCATGCATGTTTGAAGGTGGGTAGGTTCACATGTGGAAGATGGAAATGACTCACACGTGTGTGCATTTGAAGGCCCAGTGCTGACACTGGTGTGTGTGTGTGTGTGTGTGTGTGTGTGTGTGTGTGTGTGCATACACTCTCTCTCTCACATACACACATACACAACTATAAAAAATAATCTAAGATAAATTTAGAAATGAGTATTGTGATGATTATATAAAAAGTGAATATGACCTGGATATAAAAATTGTTTAAAAGAACATGAAAATATTTGGGGGATCAGCTTTTGCCTTTGATACTCTTAGCACAATGGTCTAAGCAACCTCCTTGACGTGTGGTAAACTTTAGTCCACCCCTACCATGAATGCGTATCAGGATAATGTGTATCTACCGTGTGTGCCAAGCTGACAGCTTTACCAGCTCAGAGAGTGACCCTGTGTCTCCAGTATGTCTCAGCTACATGTCAACATCCAGCCTTGTGCAATGCTTCAGGGACTTGCATGTCACCAGGCTTGTCTTCTGAGCTCCCAATGCCTTATTCATATCTTAAGGGGTTTATATTCATCCAGCATTGTACACTTTAAAAAAAAAAAAACTAGTTGTAGGCTTTCAGACTCAGACCGACTGTCTTTGTTTCCTGCACAGAACTCATCTCTTCTCTTTAAATTAAAGCCCGGATGCTTATCTGCATCTCTGGTCTCCAACATAATGTTTTTATTCCCTAAGAGTAATTTGGCCTTTTGAACAGACTTAGGCAATTAACTCTGTCAGAGACCTGTACAGGATTTAATGAAAGCCATGCACTGGCCAGCTCATGAAGGGAACACAGTACTATCATCATTGTGCGGTGTAGAAGACAGTGGGCGTGGACTATTAGGCTCACAACTTTTCAAAAGCTGTGTTCTAATTCATTAATAATCTATATGAAATCAGTGTTTAATTAAAATGTCTACAACACCAAGATGTGTTCTGTTTTAAAGTAAATAAATTAAATTCACCGATAATTCTTCTATTTGCTACTGGTGTGTGTGTGTGTGTGTGTGTGTGTGTGTGTTTGCACGTGGATGTGGGGGTGTACATGTGTTAGTGCATGTATTCACAGACCAGGAGTAAAAAAGCCAGGTGTCCCTTAGCCATTCTTTATCTTACCGAGACAGAATCTTTCAGAAAACCTGCAACACTCTGATACAGTCGCACTGGCCCACAAGCTCCAGGGATCCCTCAGTGCTGAGGTGACACTATGACCAGCTTTTGATGGGGATACTGGGGACAAAATTCAGGTCTTTGTGCAAGTATTTTACCAACCAAGCCACGCCTCCACCCTCTAAGGAGTCTTTATCCCCCTTCACCAGCTCCCAAATCTCCATCCCCAGAGCCTGCACCCCAGTAATTTCAGGCAATTTTAAACCATCATCTCCAGAGCCTGTGCCCCAGTAATTCCAGCTGATTTTCAGTCATTAAAACTCATTCCAAGGACAACTATTTTTATTAGCGAAAAATCATACCTCTAGAATATTTTTGAAGGGACTCACTTCCTTTTCAAATCCACTCTATTAGCCACAGGAACTTTTAAAATATTTTTATAGGAAGGCTCCAAGTGTCAGTGCTAGTGCTTTAATCCCTAGGACTTATTCATACGTTGGTTAAGACTATAGCTTTGGAGGTCTTTCTCTTTCTTTCTTTCTTTCTTTCTTTCTTTCTTTCTTTCTTTCTTTCTTTCTCAAACCTGCACGAAATACTTTTGAACCACAAGCTCCTCATGCCAATAAAGCAATTAGTACTATTCTTTGTCTGGAGGTTTAAAAATTTAACTTTTAAATATAGAAACACTCACTGGGCTTTATTTCTGGACAAAAACCAAGGCAAAACAGCCAAAGCCTTTTCACAGGTAGGCATAAGCTCAATCTGGAGAAAGGAGCTATGCACATTTGAGACTACCTCATGTTGAATTTCATAAAATCTGTAAAATGCAAAATGAATTTCACATTTTAAAGGGAGCTACAGTTTAGTCCTTTTATATGGGAGCTGAAAGCCGGTGCTTCCGAATATGTGAGGGGAAGCAGAAGACATAGTATCTAAGGTTGCTCAGGGTGACAGGGGCTCAATGAGATGTCTCAGCAAAGGTGTCTTGCAGCCAAGTCTGAGGACCTGAGTTCAATCCCTGGGACCCACATAGTGATGGGGATAGCAACTCCAAGCCATCCTGTGACATTTACTTTTGTGGCATGTGCTTGTCCCACTCAACAAATAAATGTAATAGAGATATTTTAATTAGTCATTATGACAAACCTAGCCATAGTAAAATTCCAGTATCTTGTAAACTAGACAACATATTACCTTTTTTTGACTGGTTGGATAACATGCAAAGTTTTATGTATAAATAGAAGTATTTCCACAGAAAGAGTACTAAGTTTACATCTATTATTAGAGTCATGGTCAAAGTCATGTGGTCCATGTGTGTATTATATAAACATTATTACTGTTTCTCAAAGTATCTATAGATTTCTATCAATGCACAGTAATGGGCTCAAATTTTCCTAACAGTCATGTCTTCTGTAACTAGACAACCTATTCAAGAATTTGAAGTTAATATGTGTGTGTAGTGTGTGAGCATTCGTGCGTATGGGTGTGGGCATGTTTTGCCATGGCACAAGGGCAGAGGTTGGAGAACACCTTGAGTCATGCCTCATCTGAAGTAGGCTGCAGGGATGGTCCCTCCCCATCTCCCTTATCCCGTAGAGAGCTCAGGTCAAGGCCATGCATGTGCTGTGCCTCAGGTCAAGGCCTTGCTGTGCTGTGCATCCATGCCTTGCTGTGCTGTGCATCCATGCTCTGCATCCAGCATTTACATTTGTGCAGCCAGCACTCTAACCACTGAGCCATCTTCCCAGCCCCAAGTGCTAGCATAATTAATTTCATATTCTCTAGAGAGACAGCAATTATGATTCACTGAATACACAAGGCGTTGGAAAGATTGTATTTTAGCTTAACACCATAGAGTAGGTCATACAGCAAACCACAGATGTACAGATAAATACAGACTCATGATTTAGGTTAAACTACTCCGGACTTCCTCACGGCTCTCTTGGTACATGGTATAGAACGTCATAGAACATTTTTTAGGGTCTGATGAATTTAAAAGTCCGTCTAAGCTGCTAACTCATACCACACACCTTGGTGCTAATTGAACTTTGGAAACATTTATGCTTTGTTTCTCATTCTTCTCTTTCCTGAACCCCTTCAAATATGACCAAGCAGGGAGGAGACATTCGCAGTATCTCTTGGCACTGGCAGAAGACAGCGCCTGCTGGGGTCAGGTTCTTTCTTTGTTGGCTATTAACGACGACACTCAGAGTGAGCATCCTGGACCACTCTGCTGGACATTTCTTGGCTTCTCTGGTCACTTCACCTGCGCCCTTCTCTGTGATGAGCTAAGTGCAGGCCCCGCCTGAAGGCTTCTATTGGCTGTTCCTGCAGATTCCCAGCGTCTCTGCCCCGTGGGCAGGCCTGCTCACTCTTTCTAAGAGCCTGTGGGGCAGGAAGCTGAGGTGAGGTTCTAGGGATAATATAGACACCGAAAGTTTGGCCATGCTGACGTTCATGTCCCCCTTGATGGAGCCCTCAAGCCTTGCCGTGCTGCCTTGGCCCTCTCTGTATGAGGTGACTTGCTGTAGGGAAGGAAGGCCTTACACCTTGGGTAAAACACATCTACCGTTGGTGTTCAGACCAGAGAGAACATTTCACCGACTCTCTGCCCTCTCCCTTCACACTTTCTTCCCTCTGTCTCAAGTTGAAAACTGTGAACTTGTCTCTTATCTTTTCTGTTCTGTAACCAATTATCTGTTAGTCACATTCCATGATGAGGTTTGGCCAGACCTGACATTTCCAACTCTTCAGTGAAAGCTAAAAGATCCTGAAAGTCCTTTCTCTCTCAAGTCTTTCTGCCTCTTAGAGCCACTAATTTGTTTTATGACCTTACAATCTTTTTAAAAGTTTTATTTATTTATATCTATTATGTATGAATAGACATAGTATAACATATAATGTATATTATATGTATATATAATATTTATATGCATAATATAGTGTATTATATGTATATATGTGTGTATATATATTCTCACATAATGCTGATGAAGATTCTGTTTTCAAAGGTTGAATCACCCATTTAGCAGTGTTCACTGGAATAATTGCTAAGTTCATATTATGTGCTTGACATATTTCTGACCAATGAGGAAAGATGTTAACAGTATGAGTTATCTCTGCTCCCCCTGGAGACTACAGTCCAGGTACAGAGAAACATGCACACTTACCCATCCCCCCCCCCACACACACGGGGGACAAATGCCTGTGTAGAGAAGCAAGAGTATGCTGTGTGATCCAAGATGCTGGGTGACTTTTTACATGGAGCAGTGATTTGAAGCCCCCTGAGCATAGTTTTTAACTAAAACCACTCAAGACAAAGAGACAAGAGAGGCTGAAATCACCAGACAGACAAAGAAAGAAATGGCCCTAAAGGGGAAAGGAACAAAGCTTGGATAGGCAAGGAACGTGGAGAAAAGCAAATGTCTTCAGTGTCACTGGAGGGCAGATTGTAGGAGAAAAGCAGAAGGAAGAGGAAAAGACTAGGCTGTGGGGAGGGGTATATGGGCTTCATGAGCAAGAAAAAAGCCTGGCTTTTATCCACTGTATAATGGAGAGGATGTTGGAGAGGCTCATGGGTTGGGGGCAGGAGGATGACGACTTTGTCTTTGGAGAAAGAATGTAAGGGACTGAAATGGAAGCAAAAAGTAGAAATCTAGGTCAAGCTTAGACCGTAGTGAAAAGGCACATGACAGGTGGGATTGATGTGTATTTTGGAGGGAAAGTGAACAGAACGTGTTGACGGGTAAAAGGAGAATCAGGAACGTTGTACTTGAGCGGGGTTGACTTAGATGCCTTTTCGTTCTCAGAGCTGCCGGGTCTGCTCTGTCTTCCATGGACTTTCAGTTCCCACCAACAGAGACCCGAGTGTGGGGTGCAGCTGCCCCTCCTACGAGGGAGAA
This sequence comes from Microtus ochrogaster, assembly GCF_000317375.1. Lineage (NCBI taxonomy): Eukaryota > Metazoa > Chordata > Mammalia > Rodentia > Cricetidae > Microtus > Microtus ochrogaster. Next base: position 75,439,259 of record NC_022013.1, read on the forward strand.
AGAATCGGGAAAATGTCACAAAGTTCCCAGACAGAACAGTAGGTGGGTAAAATGGCAAATATTTATCTGGTGGAAGGGTATGGCCACAGGTAAGAGATAGGGATGGATTGTGGAAAAGGGCAGAGGGCAATGTCACGGTCAAGGGACTTTGGTGTTCAAAAGCAAATGTTTCTAGGTATTCCTGTCCGGCCTTTAAAAACAAATTATGGGGTTTTTTTTTGTAATTTTTGTTTTATGTGCATGAGTATTTATTTTGCAGATAGATAGACAGATAGACAGACATATAGACAGACAGACAGACAGACAGACAGACAGACAGACGACAGCCTGGTACCTAATGGAGGCACTGGATGCCCTGGAATTGGTGTGTTACAGATGGTGTGGGAACTGAACCCAGGTCCTCTGTGTGAACAACCACTGAGCCATCTCTCCAGCCCTTCCTTTCCTTCCTTGATCTCCACACTCTCCTGTTCTACCCCCTAGTCCCAAGTTTCTTCTTGATCTCCTTGTATTATTTCTTTAACCATTTTAATTTGACTTTCACAATTATTATCCTAGTTTGGGATCTGTGATCAAAACCAACCAAAACCAACCCGGGGAGGAAAAGTCTTATCTGGCTTAGAAGCTAGAGTGAATCACTGAGGAAAGCCGAGGCAGGAACTCAAGCAGGAAGCTGGAGGCAGGAACTCAAGCAGGAAGCTGGAGGCAGGAACTCAAGCAGGAAGCTGCAGGCAGGAACTGAAGCAGAAATCATGGGGGAAGGCTGCTCACAGGTCTGCCTTGACTTACTCAGCCGGCTTTCTTATATAGTCCAGTCCTACCTCCCTAGGGATAGTACAGTGATCTAGGCCCTTCCATATCAATTAGCAATTAATAAAATGCCCATAAACATGGCTACCAGTCAATATGATGGAGGCTGTGTCTTCCAAGGTGTGTCTAGGTTTGTGTCGAGCTAAAAACTATGGCAGTTATCTTTATATCTTTACCTTTATCAATGTCATCATCATCTTCTCCTTCTTCATTGCCTTCTTTGCTAATGGCACAGATCCTTCAAAGCTGATTGTGTTGAAGGCACTGGCTCCTCATTTGGTCAACAAGAAAGCAAAAAGCAGAACAAATGCCGGGCACTTCTGCCCACACTGATGTCTGAGGGTCAAATTCCTGCTTACACTCTGCACATAAGCATGTTGGTCGATGAGGTGTGTCTGACTAAGAACACAGTGACCCATAACCTCTCTGATACCCCTTATAGCCATCATAAACATGCAGTAACCTTGGGGGCCTGGCAGCCAAGGTGGACTTCCCCAAGATGAAAGCAGTTATCCGTGATGGAGAGGCAGCACGCTGGAGCTGTTCACATTACAGGAGCGAGAATGATCCCCTTGGAGTTTATAAGGGTCAATGGCTTATTGCACCACCTTGAAGACAACAGTGGGTGAAACGGGGTGCGGGCACGTGTTGACAGGAACTGAATGATGATGCCAAGCTCTTGTCACACACCCCAGTTCTTCCACTTTCTATCGAGATTTGTATCAGCGGTCCGCGGACCCTTTATGAGTCTCCCCTTTCCAATGTATCTATTAAATCCCCTCTGCTTTTCAGCATAACGTGTCTCCTTCCCTGGTGTACAAGGAGACCGTCTAAGCCCAAACCCTCTCGCAGCACAGGTGCTTTGCTCGAACGCTCTGATTGCATTAGCCGTTTATCGAGCGCTAACCTGGTGTTTACACTCTGAATAATGTCTTACAGCTTTCTGGGGCAAAAGCTATGATTAAGTCTCTCGGTAGGGAACTGTGGACTTGGGGAGAAGCAGCAGCTTGCCCAGGCCAGGGCAGGGAGGATCAGAGCCAAGGCGTGAGAATGAGCTAGTCTGCTTCCGGAGCTCCTGTGTTCATCACGCCATCACCCTCCCCCACCAGGCCTCAGCTCACCTCCTTTCACTCCTTGCCTTCCTTAGGTTTCCCTCCTCCAGCCTTCCACCCTCTCTTCTCTGTTCTAGCTCTTCCTTCTACTACTTTGTGCAGACTGCTCCTTCCTGGTCTTTCTGTCCCACTTTGCCTTGATGAATTTGAAATTTTGTGTTACTGCAAATAGGAAGTCAACTGCATGGACTATTGGGGGGGGGGGTGCAGAGGTGTTCAGTGGCTGAAAACCAGGTCCATCTGGTAATCCAATGATGTAACCAGTGTGCAAAGGTCACAACTCTTAGCATACAACAAAAGACTGTGGAAGGAAAGGAGTTTGTTTCTCTTTAGCATCCCGTGAGTCCCACACAGCCAAGACGGTGGATGGAGGTCTGCTCTGACCTCCACAAGATCCTCAGTACTTGGAGCCTTTGCCATCAGCCCAACAAGGGGTCTGTGCACTTACAAAGATCTTCCTGCTTCTCCCCAACTCAGCCTCCAGGTATAATTCAAACAAAAGTAACATAGAGCTAAAGGAAAAGTAAAGATAGTTTTAAAATATGACAGATTATCTCACAACCCTTTTCTACTTAAACAAGCATTGTGTCAGCCTTCCGTCTCCTCAAAAGAGCAACATAAGGAAGGGAGAGTTTATTTGAGTTCAGGATTCTGGACACTTCAGTCCATCTTTTCATAGACGCCAGCAGGCAGAGAGGGCGCGGGAAGGAAAAGGGAGAGAAAGAGAGAGAGGGAGAGAAAGAGTGTGTGTGTGCGTCTATAGCAAAGCACTGTCTCCCTGTCTCCCCTTCATTCCATTCTGATTCCTGCCCGTGGGCCCTTGGCACCCACGTTCAAGACAGGCTTTACCTCTTCCATGAATCCTCTCCAGAAATGCCCAGAGGTATGCTTCCCTAATTTTCAGGCATTTCTCACTCTGCTACAATTGATCATCAAGATTAGCTACCACGGGCATGTCTTAACTTCATCCCCCAAACAGTATTGCGAACTCTAGCTTGTGGTTGCCTCAAGCACAGGGCTTCATTCAATGATGTCATGAATATGGATGGGAACAGGATGGGGGCAGGTGTAGCAGCCGTGGCTTGACATGTAAGAAACTCAGCGGGGCTCTCTGGGCAGTGTGAGGTGTCACATGCGGTCTTCCCAACAGCTTAGTCATGTGTGTTCCTCCTCTTCCGCTGATGGCCAACGAAGTCTCTGGAAGTAATGAATTTCCAGCAACTGAACTTGATTCTTCTGTCTCCACGGTGTCAAGAAATTCCCCCTCTGGCATCCCCTGACTTAAAAACATGGGGTGGATGCTACATTTTAACAGATTTTCCACAGGGTAACACAGGTAACTATCATATTATTGTTCTAATCCAGGTTTCATTTTCTAAATGAATGTCAGGAAGACCGTTACACTGGAATTCCATCATTATTCATAGTGTCTGGTAGCACTAATAATAGATGCAGTTGTGTGTATGCCTGCAGTGTACATGTGTGTGCAGGTGTGAGTATTATGTGATCATATGTGCATGTACAAGTGGAGACCAGAGGACAACATCCGGTATGTTCCTCGGAAATGCAGTTCGCCTACTCTGAGGCTGAATCTTTGGCCTGGAGCTTACCAACTAGATTAGACTGGCTGGCTATTAACCCCAAGTGTCCTCCTGTCTGTCTCCCCAGAGCTGGAGTCATAGTGCTTTTTACTATGTCTTTCCCGCTGGTTCTGGGGACTGAACTCAGGTCCTTATGAAAACAAGGCAAACCTTTCACTTTCACCCAATAAATGGAAAGTTCTTCTTGACCCAGGAGACAGAGGAGTGTGACCCTGTCATCCGCAGGCCACGCAAGCTCCTAAGAGTTTTCCTGCCAACATAAGGGTGATTCGAGCGTGCTTTGCTGTATCTTGTTTAAACCAACAGTGCAATGCCCACTTGAGAGCTCTCTTTTTGTACGGCTTTGTTTGGTGGGCTTGTGCATATGTGTGTGCCGTGTGCATGTGTGAGCATGCCTATGGTTCATGCCCTATCATGCTCTGCCTTTTCCCCTTCAGACAGGGTCTCTCATTCAACCTAAAGCTTGCCATGTAGACTAGCTGGCGAGCTCCTGGAGATTGGTCAGCCTCTACTCCCTACCCCTCTAACATCCCACTCAGTGCTGGAATATAGGCACGTGCCACCATGCCCAGAGGTTTTAGGTTGATACTGGAGATTAAAACTCAAGTCCTCAGGCTTATGCAGCAAGCACTGCTACCCACTGAGCCAACTACTCAGCCGACTGGTTTTATATTCATAAGGAAATAATACATGTCCTCTCTCTGAAACCAAAGCACTATGAGGAAATAGAGTGATCTGGCCACAAACAGTAACTGCAAGACCTCAGGCATTCAGGTGACAGTGGTATTGTATACTGTTGAATCTTAGGAATATGGACAATCTTAGGCAACAGCCAAAGTTCAAAAATTTAGGAGACAATGTTCTTGGGGGGTGAGAGAAAGTTCAGAGGTTAAAAGCACTAACTGCTTTTGCAGAGAACCCAGGTTCAGTTCACATATTACACTTCTAGCTCCAGGGGATCTGATCCTCTCTTCTGGTTTCCAAAGGCATTGGGCACACACATGGCACACAGAAATATATGCTATCAAAACATCCATATAGTCGTGTGTGTGTGTGTGTGTGTGTGCGCGCGCGCGCATGTGTTTAAAAGCATTTTTAAAATATTTTTTAAAATGGGACAGTGGGGCCAAGATGGCACACACCTTTAATTCCAGCACTTGGGAAGCAGAAGCAGGTGGATCTCTGTGAGTTCAAGGCCAGCCTGGTCTACAAGAGCTAATTCCAATACAGCCAGGGCCTCATAGAGAAACCCTGCCTCAAAACAACAACAACAAAAAAAAAAAAACAAAAAAGGACAGTGTTGCAGATATTTCTGAAATTATAAGAACTTAATATTCAAGACCAATGCTCAGAGTCCTGGGTGTTTTTGGTTAATGATAAGTTAAGACGGTTACATGGTGATCTTAAATACATCTTTCATCCAATTGAGTTTAAATCAAATTTTATGTTAACTGTTTTCAAATTGGTGTTCTAACATTTGAATTCCATGTTCCACATTCAAATTTGTGATTTAAAGATGTGTTTTCAAGGGTCTTGTGCTTTCTCAAGTGTGCGGTGCTCGGCACAAATGGTTAAGAGCAAACTATCTGAGAAGAACATACTGGAAAAAGAAAGTCTTCAAGTACAACACACTGAGAATGGCTCTTGGGTGACAAGACATTTCCCATGGCAGATGACACTTTCTATGTCTCTCCATGGTTTTTATAGTTTCAACATCATGGGTGTTTACAGGAAGATGCATGGGCTACCTTGACCCTGCCCCTGCCCTTCTCCTTGGTATGACAACTCACGGTAGCGCCTTCCTGTCCTGGGAAAAGGCAGAGACAGCTTCACGTGAGCGAGTCAGCCTGTGGGAGAGTCAACCTCTCCAAATGAGATTCTGGTGTATGTGTGGGGAGCTGAGGGGCGCAGACTAGAATACTAATACTTGGATTTATGTCACATGATAAAGCCCCAAAGCATCTTTTACGTGAGTGCCTAGAAAGAGGGTGGAAGGGGTGGGCTCGGCAATGCAACATGTGTAACATACAGTGGAGAGAAGAAACCCTTCAGGAACTGAGGCTGAGGGGACAATGGAAGGCTTGAAAGTGGGAAGGGGAGGGAGACAGGGAGAGGAGGAGGTGGGGGAGGGTCGACCCAAACCACGTACTTGTGAAAGTTCAGTAAAGAAACTAGTTGCTAGCCAGGCGGTGGCGGCACAGGCCTGTAATCCCAGCACTCGGGAGGCAGAGGTAGGCAGATCTCTGTGAGTTCGGGGCCAGCCTGGTCTACAAAGGGAGTTCCAGGACAGGCTCCAAAGCTACAGAGAAACCCTGTTTCGAAAAACCAAAAAAAAAAAAAAAAAAAAAAAAAAAAAAAAAAAAAAAAAACCAAAAAAAAAAAAAACTAGTTGCTTAGAAAGCTGTTTAAATTTTCTAGAACTTACAAATGTGTTTTCTGTAAATATTACCTTAATTTTAATTATGTATTTCTAAATATTATCATATAAAAGCAGAACATCATGCCTGATCATTATAAAATTGATCCATACTTTAATAGACTCAAAAATCTTGTCCAAGCCTATGGCTATGGTCACATTTAACAAAAACTGGATTTATTTATACAGAGGGCAGGCTTTTCCTCACTGTGTTACACATAGCCATTTGTCCGTGAGGTTTCGACGTTGGAACCATGAACACCAGAGGAGTAATTTATATCAGAAAATAAAGTCTCTCCTAGCTCAATATTCTCATACATTCAAAGAATGCCTGGAAATATTAAACTGTGATTTGAGATTTAAATACATGAATATACATGTGTCTATATTTCACTCTTTAAAGATTTCTATTTACTATGACACATGACTTTTAGGAAAGATTTAATTATTTGTATGTTATGTGTATGGCTATTTGCCTGTACATGTATGTAACTGTACCACATGTGCACCTGGTACTCATGGGGTCAGAAGAAGGCACCTGACCTCCCGGAACTGGAGTTACAGACTGTTCTGAGATGCCACGTGAGTGTTGAGAACTAAACTCAGCTCTCTGTAAGAGTAGCCAGTGCTCTTAACTGCCGAGCAATCTGTCCAGCTCCAATACATGCTTCTTTCCATGCCCTGGCTCCTATCTACAAAATGAGAAGCTCTTCTAATTCTTGAACTACATTTCTCATACCACAGGCGTGTATTGACAGACATTTGCAGACACTGCAGAGGAGAGGTCATCAGGTTCAATCCTCCTGGCTGTGCCCTGGATTGACACGCACAAGGATAGCTTAACATTTGTGAATTACTCCTCTATTGTAACCAATTCATGATAGGCCAGGCCTCTCCATGATTTCTCGAATTATTAAATATGTACTTCCATTTCACAGGAAGCTGTAGAATTCCAGGGGTACATTCTAGAGTTGCCTTCACGGTATAACGAATGCCTGTGTTTTGTTAGCAGCAAGTCCTTTAGCCGAGTAATTGTTTCGAGTGACTGGCCATCAGGAGACGAATCCCAGCAAGCAAGTACAGCATTCTTACAGAATCACTCACTGGCAAGGAATAAAAATTCCCCTTCCTAGGTAGGAGCCCGGAACTATCGCAAACACACAGATCACTTTGAATAACTATCCAAGGAGAATATTTTACTTTCTATTCAGGGCCAAACTAAATATGATCAAAATTGAGTTTTTTCAGAAAGGGTCCAAGGACAAAAATTTCAGGTGCAGCCGACTAACTTGAGGAAGGAAAAAAACTGTGGAATTCGAATTGTTTCGATACTCATTTAGAAGACATTGGAGACACTTGTGTCCTTTGGAGGTCTTTATCTCAGGGGGCTCTCAAGGCCACCTTCTAATAAACAGCAGCAGGAACGGCATCTTCGAAGTTTAGGTTGTGACAGAAAATTTTGGCATTCAGAAAAGATATGAGATCCCTTCAGCATCTCACATGGGGACATGATAATGATACAGAGGCCAAGACAGATAATTCATCCAGTCCAGCATGAGGCTCTGTATGAGCCCCCCCAAAAAATGTTACTACCTCCATGTTTAGCTGATTCCAAATTTGCATTCAATGCCAATCTTTTAAAAAAAGAAATCCTTGCTCATGGGGATATGGCTTATCAGGTAAGTGCTTGGCAAAGAGAGATGGTTCAGCAGGTAAAGTGTGTGGCTTGTAACCATGGGGGCTGGAGTTCAGATCCCAGGACCCACATCAAAGCTCAGCAAGCATGGCAGCACGCCTGTGTTCCCAGCATGAGGGAGGCAGAGAAAGGGAATCCCAGGGACAAAGAGACACCCTTCAACATACTCAGTGGCGACACCTCCTGTCGATGTATTGCTCAATGTCGTGCATATGTAGGCACACCTGTACATGAACCTATGTAAGTAAATGTGTACGGCACCCACACCATGGGATAACATACACACCACATATATACACACACAACAGAAACTCTCGTCAGTTCACACGAAACATGCATGTAAATGCAAATGTACACACACATAGGCATGCACACATACACACACATACACACACACATACATACTCTTTACTCAGAGACCAAGTAACACAACGTCACTATAATTAATTAGGATCCCAAATTACTGCCTAATATTCTGTATCTCTCCATCAAATTGCCTTTGTTTGCAGTTCTCCTCTTTCAAGGTTTAATTTTTTGTTAATTTTCTAAGTTTGAAAACCCATGGCGATTGATTAATCAACTAATTAAATCAATTTACCAGTTACCATGATTTACTGATTGATCAAAATTATCTATCTATCTATCTATCTATCTATCTATCTATCTATCTATCTATCTATCTCCCTTCTTCTTCTCTTCCCTCCTCCCTCCCTCCTCCAAGTAATCATGAAATGAACAGATCTCCTCCAACCTACATATCCTGATGCTACCACAGGTGAAAAGGGTTGGGTTAAAGCAACTGTGGCTGTACTTTTTCTCCTTGAGGTGAGATGAGCTTTCTCCCCTTCCCAGTAGCCTTTCTGAGGATTTGGTCACATTCAGAGCTGAGGAGCACAGCACCCTGGGGCATGACACGATGTCCTATAGTAGAGACCTCTCCCTGGGATCCTTGAACAATGCAATCTCCCAAGTAGAAACTCACGGATCTGACACATAACCCAGGAAGATGAAACTGTCTATATTTGCTGGAGGGGCTGCAGCCTGGTCATTTGCTGACTGGTTAAACATGAGTATCTTCAGGTTAGAGTCAGATGAGTGAGAAGTCTGATGTGGGTGAGAAAGACTAAAGACCAATCAGGGCACAAAATGACTCTCTTGTTGGTTCAGTGTGTGAGCAGTTCACACAAATGGGTGTAGATTAGATGTCCTGTCCTCATAGGCAGTAGTGAGACAAAACACCTAATTGCTGATTTATGTCTCATTCTCCTTCAGGCACAAACATCCTGCATCTTTTTTATTTCATCAGCATTATCTGCCCAACCCAATTTCTACCCTAACTGAAGCCTTATTCATTTCTTTTGAAAGCATAGTTGTTCCCATGGCAACAACAAAAGATGCTGGTGAATGATCATAACATATTGATAAAGCATCTCTAGATATTATTCCCATCATGTTGAAGAGAAGAGAAAGAAGAGTGAGAGGAAGCAGATGTGTGGGGGAATAAACATTTCTCAGCATTTTCAGGGGTGTTTTTAAAGGTGTCACTATAGGGAGATGACTTCAGATGGTCCTACCTTCGGACGGGTAACTGTTGCCAGCCACCATTGCTATAAATCTAGGGTCCCTTGGATTAGAGATCAAGTCAATTGATTTGGATTTATGTCACTTTGCAAATTACTGGAAGCAACTAAGATGTAATAGAAGAAATGATTCCAAAGTTTTTCTGCAATGCAGTCTGAGCCTTGCCATGGAAAGGGTTGTCTCCTTAACACTGGAACTTGCACTCACATTTTGCCCTTACTCCAACCATTCTGAGGGACCCACAACTGCTGGAGCAGCAGGGAAGGCTTGTGGAGCGGGCAAAAGTGGACCATGAACCTTCAATCCCTAGGGTTCCTAAGCTTAGAGGACAGCATTGTCAACCCCAGGGCAAGGAACTAAATGAGAAGGAGTCTAGGGAAGACTGGCTTCTGAGACACTTGGATCCCCTGAGTGTGGTTAGTGGATCTGTAATGTCACTGCAAGGAGACACGGTCTCTCAGAAGACCTAAGCAGATGAGCAGATATTAAGGGAACGTAAGGAGATGGGCTTGGAGTATTCCCACCATGTTGAGGGAACATAAAGAGATGGGGGACTAGGAGAATCTGTGTCTAGCTCACCAAAATACATGCAAAGTCAGGCATGCCAGCCAGTGCTTATAATCCCAGCGCTAGGGAGGCAGAGATACAGAGATTCTCAGTGCGTTACTTGTCAACCAGACTAAATGACCCAATAAACACTCCAGGATTGATAGACTCTGATAGAGACTCGGACTCTAAAAATAAGGTGGGAAAGACTGATAAAAACCATCAGATATGATGATAACCTCTGGCCTATCTGTGAACATGTGTACACAGAGAGAGAGAGAGAGAGAGAGAGAGAGAGAGAGAGAGAGAGAGAGAGAGAGA
>NC_022013.1:75449441-75456367 GCF_000317375.1 Microtus ochrogaster
GAGAGAGAGAGAGAGAGAGAGAGAGAGAAAGAGAGAGAGAAAGAGAGAGAGAGAGAGAGAGAGAGAGATCTAATCCTAATTGCTAAACCCAGCAATCGTTTAACCAAAAAGCAAAAAGAAAGAAAGGAAGAAGTCAAGGAAGAAAAGAGAGAAGGGAGAGAGAAGAAAGGCGATAGGAGGGGGAGGATGGAGGGAGTGAAGGAAGAGAAGTTAAGGGAGAAAGAAGACATACGCTGCATGAACATAGACATATAAATCTTTTAAAGCAAAAATTCAAGTGCATAAATATATGAAAAGATCTCAGAACCATGACATGTGCTTCACATTTGAAAGTCAATCAACATGTTCACCATATCAAAATAATAAAGGACAAAATGCAAACCACGTGATTATTACAGGGACACAGAAGATTCATCTAGTAAAATTCTATGTTCATTCATAATTAAGAGGAAAATCTCCCAGTGGCTTTATACATCTGATGGAAGTTGGCTAACAAAAATTAATATAATAAACATCAAAATCCTGTGGCTAACAGTGTTAATAACACTAAAATAGTGAGCATTGACTATACTGCCTTTACCTACTGTGGTCCAGGATATTAAGCCCTGGGTCTCGTGCCTTTTAAGGAGACTCTCTTTTCTGCTAAGCTCTCTCTCTAAAGCCCTACTTTTCCCATCTTAGGTTAGGATATCCACTCTCATTAATATACTATGGAACCTAAGACCTGGTAAAGGCAATAAAACAAGAAAAAAGACTAAAAGGAAATAAGGGTGAGAAGACACAAGCCAGGTATTTATTCTAGATAGTCTTTTAGACAACCATAAAGTATCTACATAGTAAATATTAAAGCAAAGAAGTGAATTTACCAAAGCTGCAAGACACACAGTCAATGCTCAAAGTCAGCCCAGTTCTTATGTATTAGTAACAAATGACTAGGAAATTAAATTTAGGAAGCAGTGCTGGATCCAATTACATCAAACCACACTAAATGCTAAGTGATAAATTTGAATAAAGATGCTGGCAAACTTGGTATATTGAATATTTAGAGCCGAGTTGAAGATTTGGTAAGTGGAGATCTGTAGCATATTCAAGCACTACAGAAGTCAATTCCATTAGAATAAAATTCTTCCCAAATTGATCTTTAGCTAAAATTATATAGTTCAAAATCTAAGTGGGTATTTTGAAGAAACAGACAAGCTGGCTCAAAAATGTATTAGAAATGACCTTTAAAAAAAGGACAAAGTTGAAAGACTGATGCAAAGTGGAAACCAGATGAATAGGCCAGAAGAGAAGGTCCAACTGTAGTCCTACACATACGCAGATGACTGACCAGTTGACCAAACCATCTCAGGAAGGGAGGGCACCATTTCAACCAATGTTTCTGGGACACAGCATCCAAATAAAAACAAACCTAGCTATGCAAAAATCAATTCAAAATTGAAAACAGGCTTAAAGATTAAATCTAAAATGATATTTTATAGAAAAAAATCTTTAAAGAATACCATCACAAACTTGAAGCAGACAGATTTCTCATACAATGGACAGAATATTAACTATAAAAAGTAGGTGAACCAGAATTCATGAAGATGAAAGCCTTACATTTATTAAGCTACACTGCTGCAGTAATGAATAGACAGTCAGTAGAAGAGGGAGAAAATATTCACTAAACACATCTAACGAAGATTAAGTGTTCAGGATACATAGGAACTCCTGAAGACCTATTGAAACTATTATACCCAAAGCTGATGAGGATATGGAGCAGGAGAAGCACAAACTGTACAACCATGTTGGAAAGGAACCTAGCTCTAAAAAGAAAGTGAAGTGTGTACTTAACTGTGGAAACCCAGCAATCTAATTTCTAAGTATCTATACAAATAAGTTTAAAGACTCAAGTTCTGGAGCTGAGGAGATGGCTCAGTAGGAACTATGTAAGCCTGACAACATGAGCTCAAGTCTTGAAACTCACAAAAGGCCAGAGTCTCGGGTATGCATCTATAATTCCAACACTGGAAAGTCATGGGACAGCTAGTGAAATACTCTGTTCACAGGCAATAGAGAAACTCTGCTTCAAGGTAGCAGGAAAGAATGACCCTTACAAGTTATCCTTTGACCTCCATAAGGGCAACCTGTGTATACATGCACCAATACTCTCACACAATTCAATAACAGAATTTTTTAAAAGCAAATTAAAAAAATATTTTAAGCCACTTCTTATAGAACATGGAGAAATGAAGTTGTGTCTAATCTGGAAGCTTTATCCCTACTGTCTAGCAATAGGAATGGAAAGCATCGTGCACACTACCAGAAGAGAAAAGTAACCATCAACCCTAACTTGAGCCCCATAAGCTACAGTAAAGACTGGCCAGGCAGAGTATACCCACTAGGGAAATGGTGGCATGAATGCCATGGGATAACCATTTTCTGATTGGATGTAAATCTTGCTCCATAAGATGAAACCCATTCCTGGTCTCATTACTGGCAAATAACCTATGGTTAGACAGATTAAGACCCTAGGAGAGAACCTAGTACTATTACCCAGCATAAGAGGCATTCTATTAAACTCCTAAGGACATCATTATGCCTGTAGATTAAGGCACCATTCAATCTTCATCAGAGGAGCACCTGTTTGCAGTATGTGCTGACCAACACAGACACCTACACCTGGTCAGAGTCCAGAGGGTAAGGGACTCAAAAACGTTCATCCCTAAATGAAAGACGTGCACCACTCTCCCCTCTCTAAAGCTTCAGGGATCATTGCACATGAAGGCATACAAAGAGTGTAAGAGCCAGAGAGAGGTGGTGGGTGAGTACAATGAAGCAAGGCCTTTCGGACATAGCAGGGCAGCTGCATGTATGAACTCACAGTGGTTGTCACAGCATGCATAAGGCTTGTTAAAGCTTGAGCCAGATGAAATCCCAGCATGGAGAAGGGTGTTGCATGTCAGGTTCTACCTCTATCCAAGGAATTCTTGGTAATTATTTGTTGTGGGAGATTTGTGTTGCCAATCTCCCTTGAGATTGGCAAGAAAGTTGGACCTTTGTTTGAATGGCAGAGTCCACACTAGTCTGGCTGGAGTAGACCATAGAGTTCTCTGACAGACTGAGAGGAAGCTAGAAGGGCACACAGGAGGAAAGAAAAGGGCTCTAAGTAGATGCTAACATAGCAATGAATTTATGGGAAAGTGATTTGTTGTAGCAATTGAAAAAAAAACACAGATTTGCATTTCCCCAATCTCAGAATCAAACTGTAAATTAAAGAATGTTTCCGAGAGAAATATTAAAAAGTATTATCAAGAACAGTTACAGGCTGTTCAGGTTGTACATAAGCAGGACAGAACAGTTGTTGGTCTTTTAAAGGTACCAACAGCCCTACCTTTAAAATGGTTGACTGACAAACCTATAGGTGAAACATCAAAAAAAAAAATGCAGGTACTAGAACAGTTGGTAGAGAAATAATTAGATGCTCAGTATATTGAAGAATCAACTGGTCCTTGAAATCCACCCTTTTTTTCATTTAAAGGAAATCAAGAAAATGAAGAACATTAACAGGTTTATGAGCCATACATAGGATGACTCAACCTACAGGCTCTTTACAGCTTGGAATTCCCTTGTCTTCTGTATTACTTAAAGGATAGCCTATTGTAGTGATTGATCTAAAAGACTGCTTTTTTTTATTGTACCTTTACAAAAGCAGGATAGAGAAAAATTTGCATACACGGTACCTGAGAATTAAAATAATTCCCAGCCTGTTATAAGGTATCAGTGGAAAATTCTTCCACAAAGGCTGTTAAACAGCCCCCACCTTGTATCAATATTTTGTACAACAGTCATTGGAAATAATTTGTAAATAGTTTCCTCAAACTGTAATTTACCATTGCATGGGTAATATCTTACTAACTGAATCAGATACCTTAGAAAAATATTTGGAAAAGTAAAAAGAATGCCTTATTGGAAATTACAAGTTGTTCCTAAAAATACAAAGAGGAGATTCTATTAATTACTTAGGATACAAGATATGTTTGTAAAAAGTTCAACCACAGAAAATACAAATCAGGAGATATTAATTATGAATTCTTAATGATTTTCAAAAACTGCTGGGAGATAATACTGGCTACAGTCCACCTTTGGACTAACAATTCAAGAACTAACTAATTTATGTCTTGGATCTTTGAACTTGATTGCATTCTGGTTATTTTACCTTCTATGCATTTTCCCACAGGAATTCTTATGCAGAGAGAAGATAATGTCTTAGAATAGATATTTAACCACACGGATAGAGTAAAAACTTAAAGACCTATGTAGAAAAGGTTTCTGAATTTATTCTGAAAGGAAAATTGGGACTTCATCAATTAGCAGGACTCAACCCAGCAGAAATTGTGGCACCTTTTATTAATATTGAAATAGCCTCATTATGAGCAGAAAATAAACATTATAGCTTGCAGTAATTTTTGTGAGACACTAGCAACTAATATTCCCAAAGCAAGAAACTTCAGTTTGTAAAGAGAACTAATTTGGTCCTTCCTCACATTGTAGAAAGAACACCAATGTATGGAGTCTCTATATTTTATACTGATCCAAATACATCAGAAAAGTTAGGTGATTAAGTTAGGATTAACAAAGTGACGCAAAGCCATTATGATTCTGTTCAAAAGTCAAAATTAAATGTTAGTCCCATTATTAGATTTCCAAAACATCTTAATATAGGTACTGACTCCTAATATGCAGAATTGTTTTACATATTGAAATCACTGACCTTATACCAGATGATTCAGGATTATCTCTGTTATTTATTCAATTACAAGAAAATCAGGAATAGAAATTATCCCTTATATATAAAACACATATTAGATCCCATACAGGCCTAACAAGCCTTCTAGTAAAAGGTTATAACGTAATTGAGCAACTACTGTTAGGAAATGTGCTAGAAGCCTCAGAAACACCATGTTATTAACAAAGGTTTGAAGAAAGGTTTTTCTGTCACTTAACAACAGGCCAGGGAAATTATAAGGAAATGTCCTACTTGTTCTTTATATAACTAAGCTACACTGTTGAAATAAGAGCGGTGGAGCTGCGTCCCCAGCACCCGGCCGCCTGCATGGCTAGCTTTATACCCGAAATAATTACACGGAAACTGTATTCTTTTAAACACTGCCTGGCCCCAATAGTTCCAGCTTCTTATTGGCTAGCTCTTACATATTGATCTAACCCATTTCTATTATTCTGTGTAGTCCACAAGCTGGCTTACCAGGAATGATCTTAGCCTGCATCTGCCTGGAGTAGGAGAATCATGGCGACTCACTGACTCAGCTTCTTTCTCCCAGCATCCTGTTCTGTTTTCTCCACCTACCTAAGGGTTGGCCTATGAAATGGGCCTAGGCAGTTTCTTTATTAATAAGAAATCATTCCCACATCATTTCCCCTTTTTCTGTTTAAACAAAAAAAGGAAGGCTTTAACTTTAACATAGCAAAATTACAAATAACAAAACAGTTATAAAGCAAGAATTACAGTTACAATATTTACATCTATTTTATCCTTTAACATAACTAAGGAAAACTATAACTATAACTAACTATTTTTTAACTCCATCAAAGACTCCAGAAGGATATAATATTACCTAAGCAAATAAAAAATAAATGACAGAGACATTTCGCAGCCTGGACAGTCACCCAAAGTTTCTCTGTACCGTTGGGGCATCCATCTTTAGCCTTTAGGCCCATAGTATCCAGCAGACATTTTTATCAAGCAGGAAATTTCAAAGACAGTTTAGTCACTTTTTGCTGTGTCCTGCAGAATGTCTCGCAGACTCTCATGAATCAGGAACCCCGAAAGACCATCTCAACTTTTGGCAAGTTTAGCAGTCCTCTCTCTGTGGGTTCTCTGTGTCCAGTTTATGTAACAGTCCAGGCAAGAGCAGTTTCTTGCCCAAATGGCTATCAAGCTCCATAAGGATCCTCTTCGATGCCCATCTTCCTCTTTAAGTAGATTGGCGCTGTCAGGAGCAGACGTGTCTCATTGTCATGAATAACCCTAATTTATTAAAACATTTAAAATGCCATATTTTGTAGTCTTTGAAAGATATGAAGAATGCCTATCTAACTGAAATATATCTCAATATATATAGAAAATCTAACTAACATGACTACAAGCTTGATTATTATCAATGATTATCCATTAACAACCTATATTTTCTAGTTATACATTACATTTTTAAAAAATGAACTACACAATCACAATACCTTGATCAAGATCAGAAATACATATACATATAACAAAATTGACCTTAAAATAGTTCCAGCTTCTTATTGGCTAGCTCTTACATATTGATCTAACCCATTTCTATTATTCTGTGTAGTCCACAAGCTGGCTTACCAGGAATGATCTTAGCCTGCATCTGCCTGGAGTAGGAGAATCATGACGACTCATTGACTCAGCTTCTTTCTCCCAGCATCCTGTTCTGTTTTCTCCACCTACCTAAGGGTTGGCCTATGAAATGGGCCTAGACAGTTTCTTTATTAATAAAAAATCATTCCCACATCACTACACTACCTGCAGAAAGTAACCCAAAGGGTACTCAAAGAAATAATATTTGACAAATGGATGTGTTTTATTTTGCAGAGTTTGGAAAGTTAAAATATGTACACCATATCGTATATACATATTCAGGATTTCAATGGGCAACTGCTTTAAGTACTGAAAAGACTGATTTTATAATTACAATTCATTAGAAGTTAATTGCCATCATGGGTATAACCTGTACAAATTAAGACTGACAATACTTCTGGACATATCTCTAGTAAAATGAAACAATTCTTGCATGTTACAATATGAAGCATATTAAATGGTATAACATGAAATCTTAAAGGACAAGCAGTTACAAAAGGATCTTAATTACACTTTATTTTTTTTCTTTTTAATATGTTTTGTT
>NC_022013.1:75456503-75459337 GCF_000317375.1 Microtus ochrogaster
AGAAGAGAGCACCAGACCCCATTACAGATGGTTGTGAGCCACCATGTGGTTGCTGGGAATTGAACTCAGGACCTCTGGAAGAGCAGGCAATGCTCTTAACCGCTGAGCCATCTCTCCAGCTCCCCTTAATTACACTTTAAAAGATATACTTAATAAACATAAATGGGTAATAAAGACACCCCCCCAGAGATAGATATTGACTTTAAGTTTTAAGTACTAATGAGAAAGGAACAACAGATGTGGAAAGACACTGGATAACATAAATACCCACTAAATTAAATCAGCCTATGTATGTTAAAGATGTGTTGACCTCAGAATAGAAACCAGAATATATGTTAGATTGGGGAACAGGCTTCACTTTTGTTTCCATAGGAGAAGAAAAGCCATGGATACCATCAAAATTGATTAAAATTAGATTAGAAAAGGAGAGAACTCTTGATTAGGAGAGGTGATAGTTTATCAAACAGTGTAATCCTTCAGTCTAAACTAACTTTTAAGACTAACAAATGTCCTTCATTTGATTAGCTGTAACCTTGCAAAAAAAAAAAAAGGAAACTCCCCATAGTTAGGGTTGGGGCAGGATTTTTTTTTTACCTCCACAAGAATTAAAGCATCCAACTAAGGACCCCTGGACAAATGAGATACCTGAAAAGGAGACAAATTATCCAGAGAAAAAGCCCCAAGAAAAAGAACAAACTGGCTTTATGGTGTAACACATTTCCAACCAAAAAAAATCATAAATCATCCCAAATGTAGTGTCTTTTGTTCTCTATAGACATATGAGGCAAATGGCCTTTTTGTAATTTCAACTCAATTAAAATCTAAAGCTACTTTTGGGCTTGGAGTATAGTTTTCTCCTTCTCTAAACCCAAGCTCAGAAGAGGTACTAGGTATAAGACATAAGAAAACTAAAATCTAGAGACTATCATATTGTCACTAACCTCATTCCCTTGGATTTATTTTGACTCTTTAAATTATTTCTTAAGGTATAAATATTATCTCAAAATTTATATTTAAAATTATATTACTATATATTTAATTTTTTAAATTTTCTGTCATGATATTAATGGTCATGTAAGAGTGCTAACTAATTCTAGAAATAGGCTTCATCTAGCTTCCTGTACATAATTTTGTGCTTAGGTCTGGAGCAGATAATTAAGAATTAAGCTTATGTATCCCAGGTGTATTTAACCTCTCAGAGATCTGCTGCCTATGATATTTAAATGTTTACGTTTTCTTCTGTGAACCATGACTATTCCTAACAGCAACCTTTCAAATCTCAAAAGGATGATGGGGCCGCATAATGATGATTCCACCTAAATTGTGGTAATGTCACCAACCTGTACATTCCTACCACACTGAGAATGGACAATAGCTAGCTCTCTGAGGACATGATCTTCATCTCAAATTGTTTAGGTCCATTAAAGATACCATCAACAGGAAGTAATTTTAAGAAAATGACACCTGCATTTTCAAGAGGTGGGGTGAGTGGTTTTTGGTCATTTGGTAGATATTTGTCATCATTTAGGGGGGTTGGTTAGAAGTTGTTAGTGGTTATGGTCAAAGGAGATTAAATTCAGGGACCTCACTCTGAAAAGAAAAAGAGGAAATATAGGATAAAAGAGTATATTATTGAATCTACTTTCAAACTAAAAATGCAGCTACCAGTCTCAAATAGTTTACCTTGGTATGAATTTTTATATATTGATACAAATTTGAGGTTATTTTTAATTATTATATATATATGCTTCTACTCTTGAAATATTTTGTATGTTGATACAAATTTAAAGTTTTTAATACTGTATATAAGTTTCTACTCTTGTTAAGCCATTTTTGTATATTAATACAAGTTTAAGGTTATTTTTGTTATACTGTATATGTGCTTCTAGTCTTGTTTAAGGTATTGTACCTATACAGTTCATTTAGAAAATGTAAAGTTCGAGTCCTTGAACTTTATTAAGGATAATAAAGAAAGACAGGTTAATAGTCATCTATAACAGGTCTCTGATGGGGTTGAAGATTAGATAGTTATAGTTACAGCTTTCCAGAGTTATGGTAGAAAGTAAATCAGGATACAAAACTTTGGATTTACCAAGATAGGATAATAATGGAGCATTTACTTTCAATTTGCCAAACACTAATTAACTGTCATTGTGAAGGTGTTTCTTACTTGGCACTTGTTCTTATTGTATATAGTGTTAATTGTTAGAGTTAAAACCCTTCCTTTTTATTTAGACGAAAGGGGGAAATGCTGTGGGAGATTTGTTTGTGGTGTCATTCTGATACTGTCAATGGAGTCAGACGTTGAAGGGTAGAGTCCACACAAAGATGGTTAGAGGAGATCAAAGAGTTTTCTGGTGGACTGAGAGGAAGCTAGAGGAACACACAGGAGAAAGAAGGAGGGGCCTAAGGAAATACACAGTTGTTTTTGAACAGAGAAAGTGGAGAAGATTAATTCTCCAGGGCTCATGATCTCTCAGGTTTATTTCCCTAATATTTAACTCCCATTTTATTTTTTTTCAATAAGAGATAAAAGAAGTCACAATAATTATTAGCTGATGAAAAAAGAAAGGCTGGTTCCTCTTAGAGTGTAACCCCTGATATATCAGTCACATTCCAGTAGGAAACCATACATCAAGAATACTCAGAGTGTTTATTTCTTCTATCTCTTGTAATCTATTGGGAGCTCACCAATGCCAGCTGAATTGTGACTCGAAAAGCAGGGGATAAACCCGGACTCTCTGAATATGACGGACAATGAGGGCTGCTGAGAAGCCAAGGACAATGGCACTGGGTTTTGATCCTATTTCTAGCTCTGGCTTTGTGGGGGCCTA
>NC_022013.1:75459495-75465368 GCF_000317375.1 Microtus ochrogaster
TTTCTTAATAAAAAAAAATTAAGAATAGAATAAAAAAAAGAAAAAGAAAAAAAAGAAATTATAACTAAAACAAAAAAAAAAGAATACTCAGACATCACAGATTTGCCTTGATGAGGGGAAATAATACAAAGTTGAGTGGAAACGGAAGGGAACGCTGGTTTGGGAAGGAATGGAGAATATGATCAAAATACACTATACACAATTCTCAAGAAAGCTAAAATAAGTAAGTTCTTACAGACATGTGTGGATCAATGTTTCTAGAAGCTTTATTTGTCACCACACAAAACCCTAAACAATCAGACAGTGATTCAACAGTAGGTGATACATTTGACATTGAAATATACCACTTGGGTGGCCCATGCCATGGCATGACTGAATCATAAATTTATCCTGTTAGATAAGAGAAGCCAGAGTCTAGCTGCTAAACCAAAAGACACACACATAAGATCCCGATAATGTGATGTTATAAATGAGGTGAACCCACACAATTCACATCAATAGCTTCCAAAACCTGAGAGATGTTTCATAGTTACTGTTTGTGTTTATTGTTAATACTTACTCTATTTTAATTTTGGAAGTCTATTGAAAACAATAGGACCAAGAAATCAAATACTAGTAATGAAGAAATACAACTGTTTTTAGTGAAAAAAAATTGAAGAAGTTTAAACAGGGGAAAATCATTAATACTTATAGAAACTATTTGATGGAATGTATAAATACAAATTCAGCCATCAGAATCAGTACATTTTTCCTTTGTTGGTAGCATACATCAAAAAGGAAACGAAGAAAGTATTTCTTTTTAAATAACAATGTAAACTAAAATAAGGAAGTCATAGGATTCATAAAATCTGTCAGCCCTATAAAGGGAGACATTAATAAGATGAATTATTAAAAACAATCTCCATAATGTAAGAATGTATATATATTCATTTGTAACTACATAGGCATTATGTAAGGCAACTCCTGGGAGAATGCTTTTACTTCTTGATTTCATGTAATAATAGTCTTAACAATACTTTAAATGATTATAATACATTATAATAATATAAAATGTTCTGAATTTCATGTAATTTTAAAAGTTATATGGAATAAAAACATATTTAAATAATATGAAACAAAATTAAAATAACAATTAATTCAAATCAAGTACTGGAATATTCCACAAGGTTACTGAAATATAATATAATGTAAAGATACATAAGTCCATAAAAGTAGATCAGTAGAACCTGGGGGGATACTTAGAGAAATGAAACATATTCAATGAAATAAAGAATTTGACATAGGACCAAAGTGCAATTCAATCAGGAAGGAAAAAAAGAAAGAGAAAATGATTAACAACATCAGCTCTGGGCTGGACACTTATCCTGCGAGAGTCAGGATAGTTCATTTGTCCGGAGTTAGATACCAAACAAAACAAGCAAATGGTTTTGTGGTTCGTAATCTTCCTAATGCCATGACCCTTTAATATAGTTCCTCATGTTGCAATGACCCCCAAACATAAGACTATTTTCATTGCTACTTCATAACTGTAATCTTACTACCACTATGAATTATATTTAAATACATGAAATGTTGGATGTCTGATATGTGACCCCTATGAAAGGGTCATTCAACCTCCAAAGGGGTCATGACCCACAAGATGAGAACCACTGGGTTAAAGTGATAACTATAAAGATACTATTAGCATTGACTGGAAGGTCTGGGGAAGACCCAGACAGACACTAATAAATAACTGTTGCATAGCAGCAGATAGTATAAATAAAGAAAGAAATTAAACAAGTGGCAGATTCAGAAGATATGTTTGCAATGTGGGTGACAGATCAGGATTTAAAAGCTGTAATTACAGGAAGGAGCACTTTACAAATTAACAAGACACTGACAACCTAACAGAGAGATGAGCAACAAATATAAACAGACAATTCATAGACAAGAAAAACCAAATGGCCAACACATACGCGTAACTATTTTCTGTATTTACTAACGGGAAATGGAAGCTGAAGTTACAAAACACAGCATCCCTTCAGATCCATCAGACTGACAGAAGAGGAGAGCACTGACGGTGGAGCACTCTCAGTGGGGACTTGTGAGATGATCCTGGGAATTGCTGATAGACGCATAAATCTAGAGGACAATCTGGGAACATTTATGAAAGGGAAGAAACACAAACATTCAGAGCCCACGACCCCTCTCCTGGATTCGTAGGAGAACACCCAAGAGTCCAGATGTGCACTGTAGCACTCAACACCAACAATGATGTATACACAAAGAAAACTCTCAGATCTTCCCTGCTGACTTGGGTTTTACAGAAGGCAGTAGTAGGTATAACTATAAAAGCAACCAAGTACATAAGAGTCAGAAGGTAGGATGAAGAGCTATAAAATGTCGCCCTCAAGACTCCATACCATCACACAACCATCAACTCACAGCACCTCTGGTTCCCTGCAGGAGGCCCCACAAGAGCAGCTCGGTCAACAATTGGTGATAGAGGGAGGCTTATGGGGCCCTCCCCTCTACAGCTGAACTATTGGCTGCTGGTAAATTCTGGAAGAGGGGAAATCACCGTCTTCAGATGCATACCCACCGCTGACCCCACAGGTTTCAAAGAATAGCTCTCAACCCAAGGCCACACACTGCCCTGGTTAAACTCTGTATCACAAGACAAAATGAATGGATATAAACATGAAGTAAATATTTGTGTGGGGGAGGGGAAACAGATATTAAAGAGATGGGAGGGAAGAAGAAGTGGGGAGAATGATCAGCATAGGTAGTAGTGTTTCTGTTACTGTGATGGAACACTATGACCAAAAGCAACTTGGGGAAGAAAGGGTTTATTTTGCTTACTCTTCCATATTATATTTCATCACTGAAGGAAGTCAGGACAGCAACTCAAACAAGGCAGGATCCTGGAGGCAGGAAGTGATGCAGAGCCCATGGTGGGGGGAGGTGCTGCTTACTGGCTTGCTCTCCAAAGTTTGCTCAAGCTCCTTTCTTATACAGCCCAGGCCACCAGCCCAGAGGTGGCCCCTCCCACAATGGGCTGGCCCCTCCCACATCAATCACTAATTTTAAAATGTCCTACAGGCTTTCCTACAGCCAGATCTTACAGGGGCATTTTCTCAATTCAGGTTCATCTTCTCAGTTCTCTCTAGCATCTGTCAAGTTGACAATAAACTAGCCATCATGGTGTGTATAAAAGTAATTTAATTTTTTAATTAAAAAAACAATATAAAAGAAAA
The DNA here is from genome assembly GCF_000317375.1 of Microtus ochrogaster. Lineage (NCBI taxonomy): Eukaryota > Metazoa > Chordata > Mammalia > Rodentia > Cricetidae > Microtus > Microtus ochrogaster. The sequence continues at coordinate 75,462,732 of NC_022013.1, forward strand.
TTATTTTTAATAAGCTTTCGTTTCACTGCAAAAATAATTTTACAAAACCCACATACTTGTATGTGTGATTATAAAGATGCATATATGCTGGTTGTATATTGTGGGATATGGACTGTTAACCATCTGGAAACATCCAGAAGGTTGTGTTTAAGACTGTTTGTGAAGGGACTTTTTTTTTTTAATTTTCTTTTTTTTTTGTTATTTTTTTATTTTTTTTAATTTATTTATTTATTAAGGATTTCTGCCTCCTCTCTGCCACCGCCTCCCATTTCCCTCCCCCTCCCCCGATCAAGTCCCTCTCCCTCATCAGCTTGAAGAGCAATCAGGGTTCCCTGACCTGTGGGAAGTCCAAGGACTGCCCACCTCCATCCAGGTTTAGTAAGGTGAGCATCCAAACTGCCTAGGCTCTGTGAAGGGACTTTGTATTGAGGTGTAGTGTTAGTTAAAATGCCTGCAGGGAAAGGAAAATAGCTTCTGGAGAGATGGCTCAGCCTGAAGAGCATGGCTGCCCTCTAGAGGACACAGGTTTGGTTCCCAGCATCCGCATGTGGCTTGCATCCATCTGTAACTCCAGCTTGAGCGACTCTACTGCCCTCTCCTGGCCTCTGTGGGCACTGCATATGCACGTATACACGTATCTATGCAGACGAAACACTCATGCACATAAAATAAAAATAAATTCATCTTTCTTTGTGAAAGAGGAAAATACAGGTGAGAGAAGAGAGGGGTTAGGAACAGAGGAGGAAGGCGAAAGAACATTATTCAAACCCAGAGCATTATAGAAATCCCGTATGCACCATCTGGTCTGCAAAGCAATGATAATGACCTCCATTGCTGGAGGTGCACTAAAAGCCTGATGTACTCATTTCTTCAATAACCCCTCAACCACACCACAAGGTTTACACTGATACTATCCTCATTTAGCAAATGAGAAAACTAAGAGATGAGGTATCCTTTCTAAAATTACTGACATTCAGCTTCAGGACTTGGATCTGAACTCAGGACAGAGAAGCCTGAAATCCTGGCCCATAACCACTATAGACATATTGCCTCTCAGCAAATATGTGTCCAGGATATTGTGTTGATCCAAATACACAAATTGCAACGTGATAATGTATGCTGATTCTGTCCCAGTTTAAAGAAAAGTCATGTATGCATATGGATATGTTTGTATGTATATAAAAGTCATGTATGCATATGTATATATTTGAGCAAAATGAAAAATGTGGGCATCTTTCTCTCTGTATGTTCTAATCTGGAGGGTGAGGATACATGGAAAGACAATGATGGGTGATTGGATGTCACTCATTTGGGGTTTTTTTTTTGGATTTTATTAATTATTTATTCATTTTTGGTTTCAAGGTAGGGTTTCATGTAGCCCAGTCTGTCTTGAACTCACTATGTGGGCAAGGATGACTTTGAACTTCTGATTCTCCCTCCTCTACCTCCTAAGTGCTCGGTGCAGGCATGCATCACTATGCCAATTTATGAGCCGCTGGAACTTGAAGCCAGGGCTCTGTGCATGCTGTGTGAGCACTCTGCCAACTCGGCCACATCCTGGCCCCTGGTGTTTTGTTTTTAATGTGTCCCTGAAACATATTTGAAAATTATTGTGCAAAAATAATGCAAACAAACCACAGTGGCTTTTCCTTCTCTTGGGTAGGCTCTGGTGTTTGAGTAATGCTCACTCAGTGGAAATGTCAGGCACACAGTCTTCCATGAAGGAGGTGCCGTTCAGTTCAGGAGGGGTTTTGACAAGTTGGAGGAAGAATGTGACATGTAGCTTGGAAACTGTGAGGCATCGTTGAGTACGGTGCTTCTGGAACATGGGCTAGGGCAAGCCTTTCTGCACGAGAGCAGGGCTGTGATTGAGGAGACTGTGTGGGGCCTGTGCAGACTTGAAATGCCAAGAGGAGGAACGTATCAGCCATATGCGCGGATGGGGCTCCTGCGAGGCTGAGTGCCGCGGCACAGACACCCCCAGAGTGGCCCCAACGTTCACAGTGCCTCCTTTCTATTTCTGGTGTCACAGTCCTCAATCAACCACACAGCCAGTCCAGAGGATGCCAGAGACTCAGCGTGATGCCTGGCAGAGCCAGTGAGGTCCTAAGCATCATAGCAGCAGATTTGTTCCTGGTGGAGACCTTGTCCTGTCCTATTTGGGTCCCTATAACTGCCTGAGAGTGATCATGACACTTATCTTCCAGAAGCCAAATAAATGTTCCATCCAAGGAGGGGAACACAAAGGAAAATTGCTTGACCTGGTGACAAGAATATCACATACAGTCAAGTGCAGTAGTTGGAGACACAAAAATAAACCAAGCACCGCAGAAAACAGGGAGGCAGTATCCAAGATGGCAGCTACCAGTATGCCAGAATCAGTGTGTACTGAGCCATCTCACTTCCATTTTTTCACTTATAAAGCTAAGTGTTTTGTTATCAAATAAACCATTTTTTTTTCAGATTTACAATAGTCTAGTATTATTTCTGGCTTTGGTGAAAACAGACATCAAACCAAATTTAAGAATTTGTTGCTTATTAAAAGATATTCTTTGCCATTTTGATCCCTCGTGTTTCTATCTCACTCTAGCCCTAACCCTAACCCTAACCCTAACCCTAACCCTAACCCTAACCCTA
>NC_022013.1:75466021-75469390 GCF_000317375.1 Microtus ochrogaster
CCCTAACCCTAACCCTAACCCTAACCCTAACCCTAGCCCTAACCCTAACACTAACACTAACAAGGATGGTCGAACTGAGGGCAGAGCGGGAGAGGAATGGAAGAGATATCTTGATAGACGGGGCAATTATGGGGTTAGGGAGAAACTGGTGCCAGGGAAACTTCCAGGAACTCACAGGATGACTTCAGGTAAGAGTCCTAGCAATAGTGGAGAGGATACCTGAACCGGCTTCACGGGCAATCAGATTGGTGACTGCCGTAATTGTCATCATAGAGTCTTCATCCGGTAACTGAGAGTGAGAAGGGATTATATGAGCAAAGGTGGTCAAGATCATGACGGGGGAGGAGTAAATTCACAGAGACAACTGACCTAAGCTTGCGGGAGCTCATGTACTCTGGATGGACAGCTAGGGAGTCGTCATGGGACCGACATATGCCCTCTGCATCTGGGTAACAGTTGTGTAGCTTGGTCTTTGGTAGAGCCCCTAGCAGTGGGACCACATCACTGATGCATCAGCTGGCCCTTTGGAACCTGTTTCCTTTGGTGGGATGCAAGGGAAGGATAGATATGCCATGCTTTGTTGACTCCCATGGGAGGCCTTAGCCTTTCTGAATGGAGATGGAGGAAGAATGGATAGAGAAGTAGAAGAGGGGTGCGGGGGGGAGGGGGAGAGAAAACTGGTGGGTATGTAAAAGTAATTAATTAATTAACTTTTTAGTCGGGATTTTCTCTGGTTGGTGGGTGTGAGTTGCAACAGTCTTAAGATGCCAAGTCTCTGTGTGGCATGGCCAGGTTTGCTAACTGGGGCAAGCAGCCCTTGACCATGATTGCCTTATACTTAATTCAAAGGCTCTCGTTTCTTCCCATTGTCTAACCACTTCAACAGAGCTCCACTCAAACGATAAAAATACTGAACTTGACATATTTATAGCCAGGGGGCAGATTTTAAAGATGATTCACTGAATTGGCATGCTCGGCTTCCTGGGTTTGGGTAACAGAGTGGGTTCTGCTCTGTCTAAAGGGGGGGGGGCGTCTGCAATAGCAGGCTGCCTGGTGCCTGGAGAGCTCGTAGAGTTCCAAGGAGAAATTCTGCCCTATCTGATCACAAAGTGGGAGATAGAGAAAGTCGCAGAGAAAGTTGCTAAACTTAAGGGTAGATTTGGAGAAGGGATTTACAGCATTGCTTGACAGTAGCATTATCACCTTTGAATCCCAAAGTTCCCATTTTAGGGACTCCTCCTCCAGTCTCCAAATCCATAGGCTATACTGTAGGAGGTCCTTCTGTCTACGTGTTGTTTTCATTGGTTAATAAAGAAACTGCTATGGGCCTGTTGATAGGACAGAACTTAGGTAGGCAGGGAAAACTAAATGGCATGCTGAGAGAAAGGAGGCAGAGTTACAAGGAGATGCATGGATCTGCCAGAGAAAGATGCTGGGAATTTTACCAGGTAAGCCACTGCCATGTGGAAATATACAGATTAATAGAAATGGGTTAAATTAATATAAGAGTTAGCCAATAAGAAGCTAGAGCTAATGGGCCAAGCAGTGATTTAATTAATAAAGTTTCTGTGTGGTTATTTTGGGGCTAAGCTAGCCGGGTGGCTGGGATGAACAAGCAGTCCCTCCTTGCAACACTACACAAAGCTGTGTATTAACAGCTATTATGTTTGTAGTCAGGCATTGCATAATCCAGCTATGCCTCCTTCAATTCGTAGTAATTCTTTTCCTTTCACATGACCCTCCCCCACTAATAAAGTCACCCACAGACTCATATCCCCTAGAGAGAAAAGAAGACAGAATCCAGTCATTGGTTAGTCACAAGTCTCAGAAGTCAAAGTTCTTCCACAGATGTTATGGCTGAAGTGTGTGAACTCTGGAGTTCTCTTGGGACTGAGTGTGTGATAGGAGCTTAGCATGAAGCAGAAAGTGAGATTTCCAGAATTCACACGTCCCAAAGAGGACAGCTCTTCGACTATCATGCTGAGCAGCTTCTGGGCTTCAGAAGCATCGATGCTGGAAATATTACGGGCACCCTTGTTCTGAAACAGGCTTCTGAGGTAGTGCATGGCCCCACAAGACAAGTGTTAGCACCAGTGCACAATCAGTTTACAGATGATTTGAGAAGAGACTAAATGCTTTTGCAGTCAGACTTTACCCTGCATTCCTGGTGAGGATTCTAAGTTGAGCAAACTATGCACAAAATTTGGTTCCAAACATTATTAGCAGAATTCATAACACAGAATATCTTACAAGATAAAATCTGCTAAAGGGACAGAATATTAAACTGAATTCCAATGACTTCTCATTATATCCAGAGATTACTGTGTCTATCGACCATCATCAGAGAAGTTTTTATTTGTAGTCGATGGTGATCAACACAGAGAGAAACTGGTCAAGGGATAGAGAATGAGAGACTTTCAGAGTACTCAATCCTAAATGAAAAATCCATATGCTATTCCAAGGCTCAGGGACCATTGTGGAAGAAGGGACCCAAAGATGCTAAGAGTGTTAGCTGGTCGGTGGCTACAAGGAAACAGTCTATTTTGCCTCCCCTTATCTAACACTTTGACATCATGCAAGCAAGGTAACTTTTGCCTGTAGCACCAACTGGATAGAGAGTAAGTTTGCATCCAGCCTAGAAGGGTCCTCTCTGTGTCTTTCTCTGTCTCTGTCTCTGTCTCTCTTACCCCGTACAGGGTAGAGGGGGATTGGCAAATGAACAAGGCCTTATCAACTTATAGAAAACTCAAGTCGGGTTTCATTTTCTATATACAGGGAGGTGAGAATGGGCAGTGTTTCAGGCTAGATGTGGGTTCTCAACTCACTTCATATTTGAATGAACATGCTAGACAATCCATTGATTTGAGGCAAGTTCATTGAATTTTACCAATAATACATTCTATTTTTATTAGCTATATATTCTCAAGATTACTACCCTCTTGATGGGATAGTATTTTCCATTGCTGATGATTGCCTTCTCTCTATTAATTAAATTAAACATGCAATTACCATTGGTACAGTCTAAGAGTCTTATAAGTACATTTGAGAGATATTTTGGGAGCCAGAAATTGCCACACACCATTCAATAATAAGCAAAGAAAACTTCATGCCAATATCCCCCATGCCTACATACGTAAAAACAAAACAAAACAAAAAAACCCTCAGCTCGTGGTTTTTTTTTTCCATCAACATATAAAATAGCGAATCCTCGGGGCACCCAAGCGGGAGGGAGTTCCTGTGTTTCTATAGCCTGCCTGCAACAAGCAGGGGAGGCGCCTTGTTTGCGACCTGCCCATCCAGCACAGAGGCCTGATCTTCGGCGCCAGGAGACCTAGCTTTGGGGTGAGTTTATGGCCCCACGGCGCCAGC
>NC_022013.1:75472104-75495340 GCF_000317375.1 Microtus ochrogaster
CACTTTCTGTAAAGCATGAAATAAAAAAACATATAAAATATAAATGTGCTTCATAGCCATCTGGAGTTAATACTAAACACAGACTAGTTAAAGATTCAAAGTTCAATTGATATACCTGACCAGATTAACAAAATATAGGATACAAAATATATCATGTAGACATATAGTACTGGAGAAAAATAAGATATAATAAATAATAATATCTATAATAAATCTCTTTGCAAACTCAGGACTTGACCAGGATCTTTTAATCTGTTAGAGGATGTTTACACAAATCTCTGACTAGCATCGTGATTAACAGGAAGATTAGAGCTCTATTCTTGCTAAGTGAGGCTGTTTATTCACCAGGTTCCTATTCCACATGATCCTGAAATCTCTCACCAGTGCCACAGGGTAAGTGAAAACACGGCAGCTGCACCCTGGGAAAGAAGAGACAGAAATGTCACTCTGTGAAGTGACATGTTCTATACTAAAAATAACCAAAATCGCTTCTCAAAAGAAGCTCCCAGGAATTAAGAAATAGAGAAGGTCATTAGAGCCATGCCAACCAGTGTATAAAGATCAAGCCAACACATTTGCGTGTTAGCAATGGTCATTGCAGGTGGAAGCTTTAGGAAGCCATTTACAATAGCTCTGAAAGGCTACATGTTCGGGTGTGAATCTAACAAGTTAAATGTGCAGAATTTGTAGGAGGGAACCATAAAATGCCGATGACAGAAGAGCGGACCGTGCAAAGGGGAAGGCTTGACATTGTTAAGATGTCATTTCTCCCTAGACTCATGTGAGTCAACTAACTCTTACACCCCATGGGGTATGTGTAAATAACATAAGTCGATTTGGAAGCTTCCATGTGGAACGGCTGTGGCGACAGCTCAGTGGTCAAAGGATTTACAACACAAGCATGAGAGAGAATGAGAGAGTTCAGATCCCAAAGCCACTCAACACCAGGAGGGCCTAGCAGCTGCCTGTAACCCCAGCCTCCTATGATGGAGTTGGAATCTCCAGAGCAAGTTGGCTAGCAAGACTAGCCATCTCAGCAAGTTCTGGGTTTGATTGAGAGATGCTGCCTCAGTGCATGAGGCAGAAGGGCAACAGAGGATGACTCCCAACATCAACAATGGTGTCCACTCATATATATGCAAAACATGCGTGCACACGCATGCACTGCAAACATGTAAACACATGCATAAAGAGGAAATATGCCATTATTTGGAATGACAAATAACTTGGAAACTAGTTCTGAAAAGAATAGAGGACCCACAATATATGACAATATATGACCCCATAACTAACTCTAAAGCTTAATTAAGCAAGAGAATATGGTATCACAGAAATTATACACAGAGCTAATAGGACACAGTAGCCTAGGAATAACTCTCAAAAGGATGGCAAATAATGTTTACTGCAAAGGAAATTCTGTGGATGAATGTGTGTGCGTGTGTGTGTGTGTGTGTGTGTGTGTGAGAGAGAGAGAGAGAGAGAGAGAGAGAGAGAGAGAGAGAAAGAGAGAGAGAGAGCATAAATTTTTATCAATAGTTTATCTGTACTGAAAAAAATTAGCTCAAAGTAGTTCATGGACCTAAATGTAAAATATAAAATTTAAATTACATGTAGTGGTATTTCAATTGTGTTTTAATAAATAAAGCTTTCCTGAAGAGCTGAGAGTAAGACAGGCCCCCTGATCTGCCTTGCAGAGCCGCACTACTTTGGCAGAGAAACCAGGCGGTGCATGCCTTTAATCATGATGGTGCACACCTTTATTCCCAGAACTAGAGAGGATTCTAAAACAGGAGGAAACAGCTCTCAACCACAGCCTCTCATTTCCTATAGACCGCCTCACTGATAAAAGGCCCAAGCCACATGGCTAAACATAGACAAGAATTATGGGTTAATTCAAGTTGTAAGAGCTAGTTAATAATAAGCCTGAGCTAATAGGCCAAACAGTTTATAATTAAAATAAGCCTCTGTGTTGTTTCTTTGGGACTGAATGGCTATGGGACCAGGCCAGACAGGACAGAATCTTCAGTCTACAATTACAAGTATTCTATGAACACCAATAAAAACTTTTATAACTTTGCATTGGGAAAACAATTTGAATAATACACTAATGACATGACCCACAAAGAGATAAAATAATATCAACTGTACTTCACCAAAACGATAATTTTTCTATGATAGATGGTTAAGAGCATAGGGCAACCAATAACAACTATCTGTGCACCACTGATCTAGAGGGGTTATTTACATTCTTAACATTATAAGAACTCTCAAAACCACCAAAAAAGACTCGACAGATGTCCAGGTATTTTTTGAATGGGTAAATATTTAAATAGGCATTTCCAGAAAAAAATATTTTTAGACAAATGAGTATGCAAGACAATGAGTCATGCCCTTGTCATTGCTTGTTTTGGGAGGCAGGGGTATTTTATCCCCTAGCTATTCTGACATGAGTGGTGTTTTTAAGTGGCTGAGTAATGCACACATATACACACATGCATACACACAAACACATACATACACACACATATACACACACATACATGCATACACAGACACATATACACGTATACACATACACACATACACACACATGCTGTGGGACAATGGTCTGTACCCTGTCACTTGTATTTTAAATAAACACTGATTGGTCAGTAGCCAGGCAGGAAGTATAGGCAGAGCAACAAGGCAGGAGGTAAAGGTGGGGCAGCGAGAATTCTGAAAAGAGGAAAGTTTCAGACCACAGTCATCATACACACACAGAGAAAGCCAGACACAGCGCAAGCAAGGTGTGACTGCCTTGCCGAAAAAGGTACCAAGCCACGTGGCTAACACAGACAAGTATTGTGGGCTAATGTAAATTATAAGAGTTAATAAGAAGCCTGAGCTAATGGGCCAATCAGTTTATAAGTAATGTAGAAATCTATGTGATTTCTTTGGGACTGAAAGACTGCAGGATCAGATGGGACAGAAACTTCAGTCAACACACACATACATACACACAGATACATACACACATACACAGATATACACATACATATACATATATACACACATACACACATGCCTGTGGCATAGACAGTGTGACTGACACAAAATCAACACCTGACTTTTCATAATCACCAGCTGTTAGCCGGCATGAGATATCCAGTCCCAAGGTCTTACCGTTTTCTATTTTTCCCTTGTGCCTATAAACTACAGTTCCCTCAGCCTATGCAAGGAAGACAAGCAGTTGCTAGGCTGTAATTATCAGAAAGTCTATGCTATGAGCCTTCAAATCTATGCCTGTCAGAGGCAGCTTTTGGGGCTCTGAGGCGCGGTGGGGCAGAGCGCCAGCTGTTGTTATCACTGCCTACTTTAAGAGAGTCACAGAAGTGTGCTTGCTCCATAGTTGTCCCACTCCATGCCCTAACACCCTCGAGAAACACAGCCGAAACACCGCCGAAAACACATCCAGGTCCTCATTGCAAGAATTCCTTCCCTGGAGAGTAGCACGGAATGTCTACCCTCTTCTCTGTACAGACAGCAAATGACAATACAACACTACCCAAGTCTGACCTCAGGAACCAATCACTAACTGATTTATAGATCACAGAAGAGGGGTTGCCTAAAGGAGCATGGATGACCCCGAAGCAGCTGCACTGGATGGAAAGCCTTCACCTAACATGGATGATGGCTTGCCCATAGCTGCATTGATGGGGCCTCAACCTTCTCCAGCCTAATAGAGAGTCTAGCGCCTCCCTTGAACTCACCTGTAATGGGCAGGATTGCATACAAATGGCTAGGAGGAGAAATGGAATCTCAAGTGAGGGTCCAGTGACACTCCCTATTGTCTCATAGGAAACCTGATATTCGGGGTTCTTGTGAGCAGTCACTAATGACAGCAGCTGTTTCGCTTGGAGGACAGCGACCACAGCAGGAATTACAAAACAAGAAACGGAAAAAAAAAATGGGCTGTAGCGCTATCTTTTTTTTTGACTTTTTGACTTTTTGAGACAGGGTTTCTCCGTAGCTTTTTGGTTCCTGTCCAGGAACAAGCTCTTGTAGACCAGGCTGGCCTCGAACTCACAGAGATCTGCCCTGCCTCTGCCTCCCGAGAATTAAAGGCGTGCTATCTTGTTTGTACAAATAAAGCTTGCCTGGAGATCAGAGGGTGGAGCTAGCCAATAGCCAACCATAGAGGTCTGGAGGAGGTCTGTACACACAGACAGGAAGTGATAAGGCGGAGGAAACAGGAACTCAGTCTCTTTGGGACCCGGAAGTGGAGAGGTAAGGGGGTCGTGGTTTTGCTCCTTTGTCTCTCTGCTCTCTCAGCATTTTCCCCAATATCTGACTCCTGGTTTTTACTATTAAGACCTATTAATAAAGTGCTACAGGACACTCTCTGCCTCCTCATGTAAAGAGGGCCAAGAACTTAGACATTTCGACAATTTCTGCACAGTTCCCTTGAGCTGAAGCCACTTACACCGTATTGTGTTCATGCATAAAGGGGTGTGTCCTCTGTGGACGGTGTCACACAAAGTTAGTGTTAATTAGCAATCAAGAGTAAGACTGCTATTGACATGTGAGAGCAGGAGATAAATCAAATACTTCTGGGTAAAACCCAGAGACGATCACAGAGCATTAAATGAAACCCACAGTGTGCTGCGTTTCACTGCTTCCTACCCAGCCATCTGCTTCAGCAAGTTTGATTCACGTCTGTGTTTGTATACCCATGCAAAAGGTGAAGTGTAGCCTCCACTTCCACAACAGGGATACGAAAAAAACAAGCTCATGAGTGTGGAGATTTGTGGGAAAAAAAATGATACTGCACAGATGTGAGATCATTTTTTTTTTAATGCCAGTGATTTTTGCCAATTGAAAATTCTAACCACTGGATTATTTCCTATCCAGGATGTGGGAGCCTAAGCAACAGTGTGCAAGAACCCTGGTTCTGCCCAAGTGCTTTGCACGTGTGCTTGGAACAGTAGACACGATAAATTAAATCATCAAAATGCGTTACCCACAGAATTCTTTTTGCTTTTTGCAAGTCCTGTGGAAAGATGCCATGGGAGACATTTTTAGTCCTTGAGTTTACAGAAGGTCATTTCTGCTGCAGCTGTCTATACCACCAGCTACAACGGGCTTGTTCTTTCTCTCTCTCTCTCTCTCTCTCTCTCTCTCTCTCTCTCTCTCTCTTTCTTTCCTACCTTCCTTCCTTCTTTCTTTCTTTTTTTTCTTTCTTTTTTCCAATACAGAGTTTCTCTGTGTAGCTATGGCTGTCCTGAAACTCACTCTGTAGACCAGGCTGGCCTCAAGCTCACAGAGATCCACCTGCCTCTGCCTCCCTGAGTGCTGGGATTAAAGGCGTGCGCCACCACCCAGCTACAGCAGGTTTTCTAAGATGAGTAGACAGGCTATATGGAAACATTGAACGGGAAATTAATAACAACAGTTAGCTGAGTGCATGGTTTTATGAGCATCAAGGACCATAAGCAAACAGGTTTGACCCTTGCCTGGAAAGCAACGTAAAACCCTTCGTTTGTTGTTTTTAACTCACGCAACCCAATGGACTTATTCATTCTGTTTTGTTTTGCTTGTTTTTTGAGGCAAGATATCACTCTGTGGTCTGGGATGTTTAGGAACTGAAGATGAGTCCCCTACCTCCATCTCTCAAAAGCAAGAATGACAGGCTTGAACCATCACACTGCCTGATGCTCATTCTTTTATATTCTTTAAGCTTTGCTTAACATTTTTTTGTGTGTGTCTTAGCTGAGCAGTACTCAGAGAACAGATTTTTTTTCGTCAGCTTGCACCAATGGCTTGTGTTTAGTTCAACCAAAAAATTGGGGGGGGGGATAAATAGCCTCAAATGTCAGGTTATCAGAACTCAAGAGTTAAAGGTCCCTGAAGCTTATAAAATTCAACCATCCTATCACACACTTACTTTGTTTAAGACAACCAACATAACAATCTAATTCAACCTTTACAAGGATAAGAGAGAATATTATCCTGTTTTATATAGAAGAAGCTAGAAATGGCATTTAGGCAACTTTTCCAAAAATTTAAAAATGTTAGGTCTGGAATTCTAACACATAGCTGTCTGACTCAAAATGCCTGAGCCCCCGCCGCCCACAGCGGCAGACACTCATCCTTCCCCATCCAACAGACACGGCGCTACCCTGCCTATGGCTCCTCTGGTGACCTGTTGCTGACTAGAAAAATCAAAGCATGCTGCAGGAACACCAGGCTCTCATCTGCTACCCATAAGCCCCTCCTGCCGCTGAGCTGCTGCAGGGTTACAGCTCCTTCCTCCAGTGGAAGACACTCCCAGCTCTATTGCTGTTGTGTATTGTGTGGATGAGATTGGCTCTCCCTGAACTGCCGAGCCTGCCTTTGAACTCGTGTTCCTGACTCCCATGTGGAATCCTCCAGACCCACAGTCACTGCACCACCCCCTCTCTCGCTTTTCTTTCCTGTTCGGCCTAAGGCTCTTCTTCTCCTCACAGGCGGGGACCAGTGTGAGAACTCCCAACTGTTGCATCATTTCTTGATTGAGATCCCAGAAGTATAGATAACAATTCCAGATGATTCCAGCCTGAAAAAGTACTGACCCCTAAAAGAGCTGCCGAGCTACTGCTAGGGGCAGTCTAGTCCAAATTTCTAGTTAGAATTTCTACCAGTAATGGTACCTGGCGAAAGTTGCCAACGGGATAATTTAAGCTTAGCCGTTTTTATAGATGATGCTATACATGCTATGATTCAAGCTCACCCTGAAGCTACATGTAATTATCCGAGAGTATCTTACCTTACTGATCATTGTTGCTTAGTTACAATGTTTTACCAGTTCCTACCCCAAGGATCCCACTGCCACATCTAACATGCACAGCTTTCTTCTTCCCTACTTGTGGTAGAGAAGGGCAGGTTCACCTTAACACACATCTCCACCAAGTATGCCAAAGCGGAAACCCGATTGCCAGAATGGTGCTGCTGGGCAGTATGTAGATGGGGACAGTGTCACGGATGAGTTTGCAGCTCTCCTGTGCTAGATGACTTTCTCTTGTCACTCTGGACTCCGAGGACCCTTTCATCCATTCACGGCTCACACCTACAAGACCATCAGTCCAATGGAGGACATGGCCAGCATCTCAGCCTGTCTGTTCACCTGCCACAAAGGGAGGTCCTAACAGGCTAACTTGTTCAGCGTTCCAGCATACAGCCTGACATCAGGAGCTTATATACTGACTGGAAACAAGTTAGGCTCAGCTATGCTACAGGCTAGCTGTTCCCCGGGTGGTACCCTTCCAAAGAAACAATAAGTCATAAGAAGATTAACCAAAGTGGAAGGGAATTCAAAATTTGACTTTTAAAGAAACCCCTTACTGGAAAAGGCAATGTAATATAATCCCATTATCAAATAATTCTTTGGTTTATACAACTCAATCACACTCATGAATTAATTTACAGAGTGAACTGAGGTTTATCCTCTAATGAACTCAGCAGCAGACTTTATGCAACATTCAAAACTGTCGACTAAGTCTAAACCTAGTATGGAATAGACTCTAAGCATGGAACTTGCCGGATTCAGTATCTGTACAGCAGCAGTGAGGCTTTCGTAGCTTGGTCCGCATTTGGAAGAGCATGTCAACACACTTAGACACGAGACATCTTAGTCTGCAGGTGACTGTTGAACACTATAGACATAAACTTTGGAAACAGTAAAGGTGTCAGTTCCAAAGAAGTCTATTCTGTGCAGGGACACCTTCTCCTTGCCCATTCACAGATTCTGCACATCTTTTCCAGCAGGGAGATAAGATAGATAAATAAGATTCACCCAGGAAATTGTTCAGAGTCTCTCTAAATCCTGATAGCATTGCATGAATCCCTAGACATTCATGTTTTGATTACAGGATGAGCCACGTGAAACCAAAGTAACAGAATTTAAAACTATCTGCACACAGATTTAGTGTAACTTACTGACAGACTCTGGTGGATTCTGCATTGCCAGAATCACACACGTCACAGTAAAGCCTGGCATGGTGTGCCTGCCATCCAAGGAACTCTAGAACCTGCAGCTTCTTCCAGCCTTGCAGGATCAGGGAAGGCATGTCAGCAAGGAGCCTTCTGCTGGAGGCACCCAGAGAGTTTAATTATAGACCAGTCTGCAGATGAAGACCCTGCATCCCACCCTTGCTCAGAGGTCTGCTCGGCAAACAAGACGCTCGATCACAGCAAAGATACTTACGGTAGAAGTTCCTTTTCACGCGTGGGTTCATCATTTGGGGATGTTTTCATCAGGAGTTATCATGCTTTTGATCTTTAACGCCGTTCTTCCTCCAAGGTTTCTGGTCCGTAATGTCCAAAACAGAGTCACTTGAACTAACGAGCCATTGTCCCATACTGTCTCTTTTGTGTGTGTGAATGTCACCCTGTAGATCGATTTCCTGTCCAAAAACACTCAAACTGAACAAGCGCTGCTCTGTGCAAGTGAAGTGTGCTCCTCGGGTCCTCTGTTTTTGCAGTTTAGTTCAGGAAGAAAACCCTGATTAAATGAGGAATCATATCCCAGTTGTTCCAGGGAACCTAAAAGACAGACGCTCCCTCCTTATGAATGGGCTTATCGAAGTTGCTGGGATCGTTTGTTCTCGCTAGCTTGTGTCTGTTCTACTATTTACCCACAAATCATCCATGTGCCTTGTGCGGCCCCAAGTCCCACCCCATAGCCGCAGAAACACAAGCACAAACTATATTTTCAAATCGGGCTTCGCACACTTTGAAGTCCATAATGCTTTCCATTCCTGAAAGGACAAAGAGATCTACATTGTCAAAGTTTATTTTTACGCTCATGTGCTTGCTAAGTGCAGTGGCAAACAGACGTCCTGTGCCTGGTGTACTATGACTGGAACCTATTAATACAAACAGATGAATCGCTGGCCGGGCTCCATAGAGGCTTTTACTTCTTTATTTTTTTTATCTTATCTAAATTGCATCGATTATCTTTTTTTTTTTTAACGTTAGGAATATCATCAGTTTTATAGCCTGGTTTGTTTTCAGTGGGTTGGGATAGAGAAAAAAAAAAGGGAAGAGAGAAAAATAAGAACCGAGTTTCAAGGGGCATTTGCTGAGATAAGAAAGCTATTAAAGTTAGAGTCTCCTAGACTAGAGCAGAGGGACGTTCAGAGACCATAAAAGTGACAACAAACTTTAAAAAATATTGGAAGCTGAAAGGAGAGTGAGGAGCAAAGGAGACAGTGAAGGAGGGAAAGAGAGCTGCCTTGACTATCGGCAGTAATTCTTAACATACTTTCTTACTGTTGGAAGGCAAACTGCTCTGGTTTGTATAACCCCCTACCGGTCTGCTCAAACCACCAAAATCAGCCGGCTTGTCATCCAATACCGGCCCGAGACTGTGGAAACACGTCGTTGCTCCGTTAAAGCCGTAACAAAACACAGCTGAGCAGGGAGCGTGAGGTGTGGGGTGACCCTGAGGTAACGCGATCCATGTTGTGGAGTTTCCAGCCTAGATCTTAAACATCTGTGTTCAAAACACTCCTATGTGGCCCTGTGCATTAGATGCTGGCGGGAAGTAACCTGATCTTTCCATCAGACAGGGACAATCCATGCTATTGAAATCATACAAGAGACATATATTCACTTTTGTGCACATATTTTAAAAAGTCCCTCCTGTGTGCCCCTGTGTGTGCACCATAGCAGGCTCAAGTCCCAGCTGGTTTTGCCAGAGCTAAAGGGGGGCTTTCAGCTAGCCTTGCCTGAACTCTGCTCTTGGGACGCCTTTTGCTCAGTGACACTGATTTGAATGAGATTTGCCTCTGTAGAGAGACCTGGAAAAGGAAATAGAAGAAACAGTCATGCTAACTGGACCAGAGTGCAACCCTTGACCTTTGTTTCATTTATGTGCTCTTAAGCTAAAATCTGAAGGAGGTGACAGCCACTGGCACCCTGAAGAATAAACAGAATCAGATGGCGGCTGTCTCGTAAGCTTTATGGGAAAGGGCTCCTGCATTTCCACGTCATGGAACACCACAGTTAAGAGGATCCATTCGGGGCTGAAGTGAGGAAGTGAAGTCGCTTTAAATTAGCACCTAAGCATGGGCCAGTCCCCTAATGGCCATGGGCTCGCTTTTTATATTTGCACGAGAGAAGGATGGCATTGTGAAAAGAATGCCAGTGAGGACAGGCAGATGCTTCTGGAACAAAAGTCACTCTGGGAATAACAAATGGTTTGTAAAATATGAGACTGAGAGATAAGAGCTGTATTAGTCTAGATATAAGATAGATAGATAGATAGATAGATAGATAGATAGATAGATAGATAGATAGATGGAGAGAGAGTGAGAGAGACAGAGAGGAAGGGATTTGATAAGACTTGGTCCATCCAGTCCAACAATAGCTGTCTGCCTATCAGTGGAAAGTTCACGTATCCACTAGTTTGTTCCGTCCATGAGGCTGGGTGTATTATCTTCTCTTCAGTGTATACCGGAATCCCAGAGAAACAGGCTCTAATGCCAGTGAAGGAATGAACTTGCCATTGAGAGCAAGAGCAAGCAGGCAAGGAGCAAAAGCGTCCTTCTTCCATGTCCTTTATATTATATAGGCTCCCAGCAAAAGACGTTGTCCAGATTTAAGGTGCATCTTCTCATCTCCAAAGATCTGGGTTAAAGGTGGGTCTTCCCAGTTCAAATTAATTAATTAAGAAAAATTCCTCACAGATGTCCCAAGCCGCTTGGGTTTTAAAGATGTAATCGAGTTGACGACCAAGAATAATCATCAAAAAGATGACTCTAATAATATCGGTGGAAGGTTCCTGTGGTTCAGAAAGGGAAACATCGTCACAGAGGGTATTGGGAGGCCATCCCACTCAGCAAGCTTCTGTAGTGCCCTCGGTGATGTGTTGAGAACACAGGCAGCTTGTGATAGTTGGAAAATTTAGACTGGTGTCTGAGCTGGGTTGGGTGAGCACTGGAATTTGTCATACAGGAGGTGGAAATACTTCCAGGGTGGTGGGACAGGCATAGCACACCCAACCGTGAGAAGCATCAAATGCTAGGTTGTTTTGGAGAAGAAAAATACACTGACTGCAGTAGGTGAGTGGTCCCCATTCATTTCACTTCTTCAACCATCTAAAGGGACAAAGCAAGCCCAGTCTACATCAGCATCTCACACATTGCTAGTACCTAACGGATCTCTGACCAAGACATGACATTGTCCCTCTGCTCCCCAGCAAGGGGTGTATGAGAATGTCCTGCTCCAGCAGTATCCTGTTCTGCCTCCCAGCAAGGAGCCTTGTTCAAAGTACATCCGAACATCAAGAATATCCAAAGTTTATTCACCCCCTTGGTTTCTGCTGTGTTCAAAGCCTCTTGAGTCAGGTGAATGGCATTTGAAAATGCTGGCACAGAAGACAAACCTCAAATGCTCTCTGCTGGTTGGAGCCAAACCCAGACCTTTACAGAGGCGTGAAAACACACAGCCACGTTGGTTTGGCGTTCCTTCCCCAGGCCGCTCTCCTCACTGGTGCTGGCCAGCACCACACAGAAGTCTTGCGACATGAGCCATCTCCATGGAATTTTCAGTTCTGCCAAAAACAAGAGAGATTGGAAATTTCGTGAGACTGGCTATTCTTAGGGGTTTCCATCCCAGATTCCTAATGCGTGTGGCTCAGATAAGTATTTGCCAGGCCTTGCCAGCATTCTGAGGTCCACAGATATGCCTTCTTTCCACTCATGGCGCGGCACTGAGACCTCAAAGCAGCAGTAAATGCAAGGGTTGTCGGAAATATTTGCAGCATGCCAGTGCTCAGTCCCCTTGCCTTTGTGGAAATGGGCTTAGACTGTCATTTGTTACACAAACATTGGGCTTGAGTGTCCTCAGAACACATTCAATTTCTAGGTGACACGTATTTATTTTCCTCTAAAATCAAATCAACCTATCCTACAAATGATGCTTCAGTTATCTCCTTTATCAACCTATCCTACAAACAATGCTTCAATTATTTCCTTTATCAACCTCTACTAACCTAAAAACGACTCTTCAATTATTTTCTTTATTTTTCTCTTCTTCCTTTTATCTTTTTATCCTAGGCAACTTAAAATAGTTTTTTTTTAAAAAAAAATGGGAAAGAGCCTAGGGTTATGGTTCAGGGGATTAGCACAAGCAGGAGGACCTGAGTTCAGATCCCCGGCACCGGTATGGAAAAGCCAGACATAGCCACCTCTATCTGAAATCCCATTGCCAGTGAGTGACAGGGAGGATGGAGGAAGAAGGAGCACTTGGACTCACTGGTCAGCTCATCTAGCCTCAGACTGTAGGGTCTGAGGTTCAGTGAGAGACATCGCCTTGGTGTGGGACAATGGTCTGTATTCTGTCAATTATATTTTAAATATACGCTGATTGGCCAGTAGCCAGGCAGGAAGTATAGGTGGGAAAACCAGACAGGAAGTATATGTGGGTCAATGAGAACAGGAGAATTCTGGGGAGAAGGAAGTTCCTTCTGCAGTCCTGACCCAGACACAGAAGAAGTAAGATGTCACTGTCCCATTGAAAAAGGTACCAAGCCACATGGCTAACAGACAAGAATAGTGGGCTAATATAAGTTATAAGAGTTAATAAGAAGCCTGAGCTAATGGGCCAATCAGTTTATAGTTAATGTAGACTCTCTGTGTAATTTCTTTGGGACTTAACAACTGTGGGAACCAGGCAGAACAGAAACTCAAGGAGAGAACAGCAGAGCAGGACACCTTCCTTCCTCCCCTGGCTTCTGCATGCACATGGATGGGTGAGCACACCCGCATATGCACGTGCACGCATGGGCATATATGCCACACATCCACAGATGTATCACACCAACACATGTATCCCAAGGCACGTTATGTATGTAGCAACTCACGATCCTTCTATTTGCCTATCTTCTATAAGAAAAACATATATTTTAAAAAATTTTTACATTTATTTTATGTGTATGAATGTTTGCCTATATGGGTACCATGTATAGTCCCCTGGAACTGGAATTACAGGTGGTGTGAGCCACCCATATTGGTGCTGGGAACTGAGCATGGGTCCTCTGCAGTAGTAAACGTGTTTAACTGCTGAGCTATGTCTCCAACCCTGAAATGTATACCTTAAACACAAGCACAACTCCACTAGAGGGGTCACCAGATCTATACACCATTATTGAGGACTATGGTTTCCTTCCACCTCAGCAGCCTAGACAATGGGCAGTTCTTTTATTTTCCCTCAGAGAATATTTTCATTTAAATCGTTCTGATAATTTCACATGCGCATATTGTATTTACACCATTTCCGCTCCTCCCTCTTCCCCTTCTAACTCCTTCCATTCTGCCCACCTCCCTCTCAAATTCATGACCTCTTCTCTAACTATTATTATTTATAACACACACACACACAATTTACTGAGTCCATTTTCTGTTGCTCATATATTCATGTACTTAGGGATGACTAATTGGGAGTTTGTCCCTGGGAAACAGATTCCTCCTCCCTTGGCAACCACTGACTGCCTGTAGTTCTTCACCTAGGTGAAATTTCACACATCCCACACTGGCCCGACTTGTGTGGTCATTATGTCAGGCTAGTCTGGAAAACCATGCTCTTGAGGTTACATGGCTGCAATTTCCCTGGCAAATCTAAACGACACTATATAGCAACAGGCATCCTGATCTTTCAGCTCTGGAAATCTTTCTGCTTCTCTTCCTTCATTTTTCCTGAATTGTAAGAGGAGGGCATTTTGTGTTGTTCACTATTCTATGGGCCAGCATGATAAATACGGAATCATTGTTCAAGCTTGTTGGGTAGGGGACTGATAACCTGAGCTAGATTCTTTAATAGGGCGCTTGTTGACTACATATTGGCCCAAGATAGGCTCAGCTGGGACAATTAAGGCTTTCCCCTTGGGTCTCCTACATTTGCATGTCTTCATACAGGCAAGCCCAGGCATGTTCCCAGCACTGTAGTGGGCCAAGACAAAAGAACTGTTTAGGCATGCTGGCCACACAGCCTTGCCCCAAACTTGCAAGCTCCAAGTTTAGTCAGGTTCAGTTAGTGAGAAACCCTGACTGGAGGGAACAAGGCAAAGAGCAATAGAGCAGGACACATCAGAGCATGGCATCTTCCCTGGCCTCCACCTCTCAACACACATATACACATGCACACACACCCTCAAGCAACACACAGTAAAGTCTGTCACTGTCAAACTACTTGGACAGAGTCTCACACAATATGAGACTTATGAGAGAAGATGTAGCTCTCAGTCTCCATGCAGACCGAAGCCAAATCCCTAGAAGAATGGGAACGTCCCAGGATGGTGCAAGCAAAACACCAAATATGGTGCCCATACCAGAGGCTGAGCTGCAGGCCAGGCCAGAGAAGGAATTGAGGAGCACAATGATGAGGGCCGAATGAATCCACCGAGCATTAGCGAGCGCCAACAGGACAGTAAATAACGAAGGGCCAGGAGCTAGGTCTCTGGAGCAGCTTTAGTGCTGATGGTTTGGTGGGGGTAGTCTAACAATCACCAGATCAGCACTTCTGGAGACTGATTAAAAAGATTTGGTCCCATGGTGTAGCAGGTTTAGGAGAAGTAACTGGAGAACACTGTGGAAGTTTCTTGCTTACTCATCCCACGGCACTGGCTCCCTTCAACGACCTCCAACCCACGGTTCTCTTCTAAGAATGAGCACCCATCATGCCCAGGTCTGAACATTTTATAAAGCAACCTAGAATATTGTGCACTATGTCCTCATCTTTAAAATTCTTTGAAAGACTTGCCAGGAGGAGAGGCAAGTGTCTGAGACTAGGAGATAGCTCCATTCATAAAGCCCTTGCCTTGCACACATGGGGATCTGAGTTTGATCAGAACCCTTAGTTTTAAAACCCCAGCATGATGGCATGCACTTCTAATCCCCACATTGGGAAAGTTGACTTCTGGATCTTGACATGCAGGCAGTCTAGCCCATACAGTGGGTGAGCTCCAGGTTCAGTGAGAGACCCTGTCTCAAAAAGTGATGTGTACACTCACACAAGCAGGCACACACTTGTGCATGCACCCAAGAACACACCCCTACACATACACTTTGAGAAGTGTCTGGGGGAACGCTATCCCCCAAAGATGGCCATCCTGTCCCTCTCAGTGCAGAGCTTTCATGGACACAGGGTGACCTTCACCCATGTTAACGAGACTCTACATTCATGTATTTGGGTCATATATAGATGAATTAAATGACCTGAAATTATAAGATAATTCATTAGCATTGGATTATTTAGAAACAAACCTTGTGATGATTTGGTTTTTGTTCTTATTTCTCAGTTCTTAAAGAAGAAATGGCAAGAGTAAACACATATGTTAACAAATACATAAACATACACACACTCCAAAAAGGACTATTAATTTATAGGCTAGTAGTTCAGTTTAAATTGAAATCAGTATTAGTTATATAAATTTCATCATTTTAAAACCAGACCATTTACACATGGCCATTTCCTGCTCATGGATGAAGTGCAACAACAAATCCACTCCCTGCCTGCGTGGAGTCAACACACTTGGGAACAGGAGGGCATGGCAGGGACCCACATTTGAGATGAGTCATGTGTGTAATCTAATATGTAATATGTAACTGTCCAGCACTGAGTGAGGAGCCACAAAAGTATGTATGTTTCATTGCTGATTTTGAAATATGGTTGCAGCTGGTGGTGGTGATGCACACTGTTAGTTCCAGCACTTGGAAGGCAGAGGCAGGCAGAGCTCTGAGTTTGAAACCAGTCTGGTCTACAGAGTGAATATCAGGACAGTCAGGGCTACAAAGAGAAAGACTGTCTTGAAGAACCAAAAAAGAGGGGAAGGTATAGGAGCTATGGTTGCCTTACGTGATCCCAGCTCACTTAACTCTTAAGCCTCCTGCTTTGATCTTCTGAATACTGAGGTTATAAGCTTGCATTAACAGGCATGACCAAGGCTGATCTTTTTTACTGTGCTTTAATTTTAATTTTTTGAATTCTTGTTTCTGTACTCCCCAGCTATTAATGGAAACATTGAGACAATGTCATCTGTGTTTCAAGAGGCAGGGGGACTGGGCCTTGGGCACGCCACCATTAAGAAGTGTCTGTGGTGTCCTTAGAGCCTGCCCTTCCTGCCTGGGCTGTTGAGAGCTTGTCCTTCTGGGCCTAGGCTGTGGAAACCAAGCATAACCATTTTCCAGATTTGATGGATAGAAGCCCAAGAATGGAAGGCTGGCTGAGGCTGGAGGGCAGCCTGTATTCCTGTGGCTGACAAGGCTGGCGCACAGTGGGCGTCCTGCAAGGCTGGAGATCATGGAAGCACTTCCTTTCTGGGGCAGCATGATACGAATGGTATCCTGCAGGTGGCGCTGTAGTGGACGTGGCTCACCTCACTCTCAGCCCTCACTGCCTCTATCTCTATATTGGGGACCCAAAGAATCCCCATTCTCAGAGGAACCTCAAAACTGAAGTGCAAGAACAGTCAGCCGCATGCATTCGGGAGAACACAGGGTGAGAAGGCTGCAAGCTGTCCCTATATGGCGTCTGTCGAAACACATGGATTTTACCATCTCCCATCTTTTGGCTTATCCCCAAAGCAGATCCTGAGACACGGGAGGCTTGGATGTAGGTGGTCAGTCAGAGGCCGACTTCAAAGAGCAGGAGAGAGAAAATGAGAATGAAGAACGAGGGAACAGGTGCTTTCAAGGTTGTTGCTATGAGCAACAAGGTCTTGTTGGGGAAATTATGAAACGCATCCTAATGCTTCTCAGAACAGGCTGCTTGGGCACAGACTGTGGTGCAATCTAACCCCACACCCACATTTTATAATGGGCGACCCCGCGTGTCAATCCCCTTCCTTACAAGCACAAATGTAAACTTGGTAGACACAGACTTTTGTCAACTGTGGGACATGCAGTAAGGAAAGACACCATTGCCTTGGAGTGCACAGAGGACACAGAGGACTGGAAACCTCAGAGGGGCCCAGGGAGCAGTTTGGCACCCACGAAAGCAGGCTGGTAGTTCTTTTGGTGTTGTTCCTCTTGAAAAAGCATATTGCTTGAATGTGTGGGTTCCATAGGAATTGTTGAACTTGACCAATGTCAAGCTATGAAATCCAGAGAACACCCCCCCCAACACACACACACACACACACACACACACACACACACACACTTGATTTAGGTCAGTGGGTCCTAACCTATGGGTCTCTACCTCTTCGGGGCTCACATTTCAGATACCCTGCATATCAGATATCTGCATTACCATTCATAACTGTAGCAAAATTACAATTTTGAAGTAGCAAGGAAGTGATTTTATGCTTGGGGGTCACCACAACATGAGGACCTGTGTTAAAGGGTCACAGCATTAGGAAGACGAAGAGCTGATGGTTTAGACAATAGCTTCAAGGGTCATTGGGGGGCACAGCTCACACCATGTGGCACCTCAACCACTCCCCGTCTTGTTCTCTAAATGTGTCGCCTTCCCGCGACAAATGAGCATCTTCTCAGAGGATTTCCATGCACTTCTCAGCCTTGGAAACCTGGCTTTCCGAACACTCGATTTCCACCTATGAGAAGTTCTCGTACAAATGGCTACATCGTTTCTCTCCCTGTCCAGCAATAAGAGCATGAAAGCTTTGGTTTCTGTTTTTCCTGTAAGACCTTCTAGGACCATTTCTGAGTGAAAGGAATGTGATTATAAACCACTTTTCTACACTGTCCTTTTCATGAAATATAATACTAGAGTGAAGTGCCCGAGCCCGTCTTTAACTGTTTGTAAGGCTCATAGCATCCCGCCCCTCTGAAGTTATTGTATTTATACATTTTCTTTTAATTTAATGATTGGGCTTGATGTGTGCCTCTCCCCACTAGGACTATAAACTCGAGTGTATGGCAGGGCAGTCAGAGTCAGCTGTCTGTCTGATAAGATCCTCTCTTTATGTACATGATCACTCCCAATGACGTTCAGTGAATGAGTGGATGAGATATACAAAATATAATTAACTTCTTCTTACATGTATGAACGAAAAGAATCAAAAGGGGGTGGGAGACAGATATGTGAAGGCCCGGAAATATGTCATGCCCTACCCAGTCACATACATGGTTCACGGCAGAGTTCTTCTGTGGGTTTTTCTACATAGGCCTCAGCCCTCTTGCCTGTGTGTTAGACTATAATTCACTCATGTTCTGTCAGAGTCAGGAGTATGCATTAATTAGGGTTTCCCACAGACCTGTGCTTAACTGAAGAAAAATCAAAGACAGTTGCTCCCAGGATTTCTCGACGTTTATACTCCTGAAGTGAGATAGATCAAATTGGCTTACTCCTTCTACTGAAAGCCAGAACCTTGGGCCTTCGCTGTTCCTTTGAAATGGCTGCTTCAGAATGTCTCCTTCATTTCCACTGGGGAATTCAGGAACTTAGGGCGGGATCATTTCATACATGCTTTAAAAATTAATAAGAATCAAGTTTCCAGTTCTCAAGAACACACAGGATAAAACTATGGTAGTCATTAGGCACTTCCACGCCCTGTACATGTAATGACTTGGAGGGTCTGTCTCCTTGGGGACTTCACAGGGGCTCAGAGTCTGTGCACACATAAAAGAGAAACACCAAGGTCTGAATGTGAACTGTCCTGGCAGGTTTCTGTTCTGAATCTTTGGTTCCCAGCTGGTGGCTTTGTTTTAGAATGTTCTGGAAACTTTAAAGGGAGGATCCTTTCTGGAAGAAGTAGACCACACTTGAAAGTCTTCACCTGGGATGGATGATGGTTCCACTATAGCCACAAAGATGGAGGCCCTATCAGTAAATCCCCAACCTCAAAACCCTAGCACTCAGACCAGAAGCGTACGAAATTAGGGAAGAACTGCACCCAAATAGCCAGCAGAAGCAGCTATAATCCCAGGTGAAGGTCCAACAACACAACAGACCCAACAACCATCCCCAGCGCATTAGTCTATGAGGGAACACCAATGGTCAACAAAGCTAACCTTGAGGGTCTCTACGGAGAGTCACAGTTCTGATAAAGATGGCAGCATTCTACAGCAGGAAGACTCAGTGGAATGCCTTGTATGCCTGACCGCTGGGATGGGTGGAGCCTTGGCTAGCACTGTAGTGCATAGTCCTGACCTGCAGGTACCCTGGCTACCATATTAGGGAAATAGCTGTTGGGGTCTCCACCCCACAGGAGCTCCCTCCTCCACAGCAACTGGAATAACGGGGCTCATCAAAGCCCTAAAGCTCCACCCCATCCCAAGGTTCCCACTGAATAAACTGTTTTCCAACCCTCTAGTTAACACAATCCTGATTGCCTAGTGACTAGGTCTCCTACATGGCTTCTGGCATACATACCTGGTGGTCCCCTCCATAGTCTCTGTCACTCAGCATGTCTTCATTGGCCTGACCCATCACTCACATCAGATCGATAGCATTGCTACCCCAAACTCATCTCTGGCTTTGCTGTATCCTGCCACCTAAGCCAGGTGTTGCGACGATTCATCCCTTGGGAGACATCTACCCCTTCAAACCAAACATGATTGCACCAAAGTTCGGCCTTGGGAAACAACGAATCTATTGCATTTACAGACTACAGATAAGAGGTTGCCTACGGGAGCATGGGTGACACTGAAGAATCACACAGGGAAGTTTCACCCAGCAGGAATCACAGCTGCCCCACATCCTTCCCAACTAACCTCCACAGCCTACAGATCCCTCCCGAGACTCCAACAAGGCCACCTACAATTTAGGGGAAATTGCATGAGTGGAGAAGCATCTGGAAATACCTTCCCCACACCCTCCTAAGGCAAAACATCAACAGTCCACAA
The DNA here is from genome assembly GCF_000317375.1 of Microtus ochrogaster. NCBI lineage: Eukaryota > Metazoa > Chordata > Mammalia > Rodentia > Cricetidae > Microtus > Microtus ochrogaster. Next base: position 75,491,931 of record NC_022013.1, read on the forward strand.
TTCCAATCACAATGGGCTCTTGCAAGCAGGTACAGTTGATCCGATGAAGATGGTGGCTCTTTGTGCCAAGGACCTTACCCTACACGGTTTCTTTGCAGAGGATCTGAAATTTAACCGAGATCACCATCCAAGCATTTTTGCCGTCTGTTTCAAAATAAAGAGTGTAATTAGGAAAGCCTCCTCGCCCTTAGCTTTCAAAAGACGCCAACATTTGTGAGGTGCAGTAGATTCTAGAGAACATGCCCCTGTACAGGGCATAGAGGTCACATCGGTTACCAAGTTAAGACTCCAAGAAAATCTCTACACATTTATATATCCTGAATGGTGAGCGTTCAGTGGAAGGTCAACATAGAGCATCACACAGATTCCAACTGAATGTGGCTAAGGTCATTGCCCTTTGCAATGAATAGACTTTCAAGTAATCTCCACTGCATTCTCTAACAAGCCAATCACCGCTCGGGGCCACACTGCCTGAACTGATTGTGTTCCTGGGAGGAGGCCATACACATGTCCTCACTGGAAAAGAGGATCCACGGTTTATGGTGGTTTTTGAAAAAAGAATAAACTCTGTTATAGAGAACATAGGGTAATTCCTTGCCTTAATTTTCATTTCTTTTCTCCCATACTCTGGGTCCTGAAGCCAGTGGTGCCATTAAAAAAAGCCATACCCCGGCCTTGTAACTTGTTCCATGTGTTCAGCACGCTTCATAAAGTAATTCCACATTTGTTTCTCCAGCCCAGTGTTCAGATCAGGGCATCTGTGGGCTCTGTTTTTCCTGTGTTTTCATGATTTATTTTGGTGTCCACGTGAACTTGCTCTATAAAAGTAAAAGGAATTTGCTGAGATTCCTTTATCCTGGACCATCTCCTGGTGTATTGCAGACCATTCAGGCTTTCCACCGACTGAAGATCCCACGAAGCTGTGTGGAGCCCAGCGTTGTCACAGGCTGCGGTAGGAACTCACCGTGCAGGCTGCCTACTCCTCCAGACCTCAGTTTCTACAAAGGTGCAGCGGACTGGATAACTATTCCCAAAGTTGGGAGGGCTCCAGCTAAAGGCCACGTGTATAAGTATCTCCACCGGTGGCTGACCACAGCAAGTCTCGGCTCCCCTTTCCATCCCTCCTCTACCGGCCTTCATTCATCATTTCACTCAGGCAGTGTGTTTCCACCAAGGGTTCCGAGGTATCGGGAAATGCACCTCGCACTAAGTGGAGCTGCACCGCGAATTAAAGGAAAGTAATCAGCACCGCGTGTCCTCTCACGGCCCGAAATTCGGGTGTGCTGCTCACGGATATTTCACTCATTTTGATTTGGCAAAGTGTTTCACTAAAATACATTCAGAACCTCAGTGACTAGTTCTTTGGGTTTCCTTAGCCTCCTCCTATCAAGCTGGATTAAATTTTGTACAAAGCGAATGATTCGCTTCCTTCATCGCATTCTGACCCTGGAAATTTGAGAGCAAAATAGATCCAGCTCCAACCCTTGAGTAAATTAAGAGTCAAGGGGAAGAGGATCAGTACTGACAAAGTTACTACAAAAACACATGCATTCCTTTCTCTTGAAAGCACAAGGGTGTTAGATTTTCCCTTAGACCTGTAGGTGAGTGTAACACATAGGCTTAAATAGTAAGAGCCCTCATTTTTACTCATTTGTAACAAATACATAGGAATTGTTTTGCATGGGCCACGCACTGCTGCGGACACCAGAGGAGAACAGGGGTATGAATTACTTATACTTTCACGGCTTTGTCTTTGAGTGTAGAAGAGAGATGGTAAACAACACAGAAGAGACCCCGTGAGGCATGATGCTGGGGTGAAAAGCGAGGGAAAATAGGAGCTCTAAGGTTAGCTGCATGACCACTGGACTGGGACTTTTGAGGAGTGATGTGGGAAGAACACAATGTTACACCCGGAGATGACTGAGTCCAGACCAAAGTCGCATGCAATGGACCGGAAGTGCAGTGTTGCCTAGGGTACCTGACAAAGCAGTGTGGCAAGAACAGGGGTACTTGAGAAAGCAGTGTGGCAGGAACAGTGTGCTCAGGAGATAAGTGGGAAACGGCAACAGATTCGAAAGGACTGAAAATTGAGGTGAGGGTTTCATACCAGCTTACGGGAGAGCTCACAGGAAGGATCTGAGCGGGGTGGTGAGCCCCGACCAGTGCTGTGCTGAGAGTCATCTACTATGGGACCAGAAGAAGCAAGGCCAGTGCGGAGGCTGCCATGTTTTTGGGCCACATATCCTGAGGAGTTGGGATGAGGTAGCAGAGGTGGTGAAATTCAGAGAGCCAACGGGATTTGCTGTCGTCTGAGCTCCTGAGAGAAAAGTCGTCCGAAGACACTTCAGTGTTTGAGGCACGAGCACTCAAAGGATGGCGGCACTGACTGAGGCTATGAAGGAGGGAGTCTGAGAGGGAACGTATAGAGATGCAGAGCGGGACATTGGTATCTACTTCCCTGCTCTCATATCCACCTTTCCTCCATCCCAACCATCCCATTCCCCCAAACTCCCCCCATTCCCATCCTCCCCTTCTCACTTTCCTCTCCCCATTTCCCCTTACCCCCATCCCACCCCACCCCCAAGTTCCTAATTTTTGCCCGGCAATCTTGTCTACTTCCAATATCCAGGAAGATAACTATATGTTTTTCTTTGGGTTCACCTTCTTATTTAGCTTCTCTAGGTAAACAAATTATAGGCTCAATTTCCTTTATGGCTAGAAACCAATCCCATGTTCATTTTTTGGGGTCTGGCTTACCTCACTCAGGATACTCTTTTCTATTTCCATCCATTTGCATGCAAAATTCAAGATGTCATTGTTTTTTACCGCTGATATGAGAGCAGGGAAGTACATATCTTAAATAAGGGAGCCATGTTAGGGTGTCCAGGGAGATGTCTCCAGTTAGTTCCTTGGGCAGCTGAGGAGAGGGAACCTGAAATAACCCTATCCTATAGCCATACTGATGAATATCTTGCATATCACCATAGAACCTTCATCTGGTGATGGATGGAGTTAGAGACAGAGACCCACATTGGAGCACCAGACTGAGCTCCCAAGGTCCAAATGAGGAGCAGAAGGAAGAAGAACATGAGCAAAGAAGTCAGGACCACGAGGGGTGCACCCACCCACTGAGACAGTGGGGCTGATCTATTGGGAGCTCAACAAGGCCAGCTGGACTGGGACTGAAAAAGCATGGGATAAAACCGGTCTCTCTAAACATGGCAGACAATGAGGGCTGATGAGAAGTCAAGGACAATGGCACTGGGTTTTGATCCTACTGCATGTACTGGTATGTGGGAGCCTAGCCTGTTTGGATGTTCACCTTCCTAGACCTGGATGGAGGGGAAAGGACCTTGGTCTTCCCCCAGGGCAGGGAACCCTGACTGCTCTTTGGACTGGAGAGGGAGGGG
>NC_022013.1:75495440-75509358 GCF_000317375.1 Microtus ochrogaster
AAGAAGAAGAAGAAGAAGAAGAAGAAGAAGAAGAAGAAGAAGAAGAAGAAGAAGAAGAAGAAGAAGAAGAAGAAGAAGAAGAAGAAGAAGAAAAGAATGGGACATTGGTTCCAAGAACTATTAAACACCAAATGTTCATAATGAATCAGAGTCCATGTTTAGACTCTAGAATTCACTGCAACAGTTGGGTTGAGACAGAAAACGGAGATCAGCAGCAGATAAAATCATACAGCAATGGGCAGAGAAACCTTGGGAACATAGCTAGGAGTTTAAGACATAGAAGATACAACCAAAGGAGATTAAGGGGGAATTAAGAGGAGTTAAAGAAAGGATTTTGACAGAGTGCAATAAACTTTCAGCTCATGTTGATGGATCAAGGACAGTAGGGAGCGAATCGCGTCCTTAGAGTACATGAGAGTGACCTTTGGACGAGCCACTCAGTACAGTGGTGGCGGGGAAGTCTGATGCTGTGTTCAAAAGGAAAACAGAGAGAATTTTTGGAGGATTATTTTGAGTTGTGCTATAAAAAGAAGGTGAAAATGGGGCAGTGACTAGAAGGGAAAGAGAACTCAAGGAAGATGAAAAAGCTTTTGTTTTCTCTCTAAAGATGGGGGGTATCGCCTTCTTTGTAGGGAAGACAGAGGACAGTAGGTAGAAGTGGGGATGTCGCCTTGTGTGTAGAGATGAGAGAGGACACTAGATAGAAGGGGGAATGTCACCTGTTTATAGAGAAGACAGAGGACAGTAGGTAGAAGCAAATATGATGTAGTAGTATGTATAATAAATCTAAGACAATGATGACAATGACGAAGGTGGTAGTGGTGATTATGATTGTGGTAATGGTGATAATGATGATGATGATGACGATGATGATGATGATGGTGATGATGTGTATGTGTGTCTTTGTTGTGAGAAAGAGAAAATGCCCAAAGGAGTCAGAAGAAAGCATTCTACACTCCCCCAAAGCCAGTCCTTCTAAAAACAATAAGAACCTGAACTTTTCCCTCTAGAAAGGGGAATGGCACCTGAGAATCTGCATTCTTAGCATGTTTTCACACGGTATGGAAGGTCTTCATGAGAGGCCAAATCTGTAGAGCAAATCACACTTCAGGATAAAAGCATCTCCTCAGAACATTCTAAGTTTGTGGCTTTTAAAATTCTACTAAATCCTTGTCCACATAAAGTTCATTTCAGTTTTTATCAGTATTAACAGCATTTTATAATTCCTCACTAGGAACTGGAGAGATCATTCAGTGGTCAAGAGGACCCAGGTTCAGTCCCAGCACCCATATGGAGACTCACAACTGTCTGTATCTCCAATTGGAAGACCTCTAAGACCTTCTTCTGCCCTCCATGAGTGCCAAGCATGCTCACGCACATGGTATGCACCCATACACATATGCTAATAGTGGTGGTTTGAGAGAAAATGGCCCCAAAAGGTATGGCACTATTAGAAGGTGTGGCCTTGTTGGAGGAAGTGTGTCACTGTGGAGGTGGGCTTTGAAGTTTCCTGTGTTCAGGCTATGCCCAGTGAGACAGACTATTTCTTCTTGCCTTCAAGTCAGGATATGGGACACTCAGCTACTTCTCCAGCACCACGTCTGCCTGCACACCACCATGTCACAGAATGGTGATAATGGACTAAGCCTCTGAAAATATAAGCCACCCCAATGAAATATTTTTCCTTTATAAGAGTTGCTGTGGTCATGGTGTCTCTTCACAGCAATGGAAACCCTGGCTGTAGTGAGGGTTATATTATTATATCTAGCCTACTCTTGGCTAACTCTCATATCTTGCTTAACCCATTTCTATTAATGTGTGTAGCACCACAAGGTGGTGACTTACCAGGAAGATCCTAGCCTTCATCCAACTTGGGTCGGAGCTTCATTGCATCTGACTAGGAGAGGAGAGGCATGGCATCTGGCTCATTCCCTTCTTCCCAGCGTTCTGTTCTGTTTACTCCGCCTACCTAATTTTCCGTCCTATCAAAGGCCCACCAATTAACCATATTAACCAATGAACGTAGAAGGCCCACCTACATCACCTGGCTAAGACAGTAATGTGGCATATTATTTGCGTTTTAATAAATAAAGCTTGCCTGAAGGTCAGTGCAAAGCAGCCACACTAGTCAGCCATAGAAACTGGGCAGTGGTGGTGTACGCCTTTAATCCCAGCACTAGAGAGGAATGTCAGACAGGAGGAGACAGGTCTCACTCTTAATCTCAATCTGAGGATTTGTGGAGGCAGAATCACCATTTTCTGACCAAGGTCGAGGTAAGAGCCAGTGGCTGGTTGCTTTGTTTTTCTGGTCTTAATATTGAATCCCAGTATCTGTCTCTGGGTTTTTATTATTCGTGCTACAAGACAAATAAATAAAACAAATTTAAAAAATTCATCAGTAAACCCAATTCCATTGGCCTTTCCTTGTTTCTTTGTACTATGCAGAAAGGGTGCTATTTCAAATAGTGAAAATGTAAGTGTGTGCTATGTCATACTGCGAGAATTTTTTTAAATTTTATTACTAATATTTTCAGCCTCTGGCTCATTTCTCTTTATTCTTTTTAATCCATTCCATTCTTTTTTATTTGTATCCTATATATTTATGTATTCATTGATCTTTTAACTCTTGTGTGTGTATGGATGTATACATCTATGTTTGTAGTGTGGTGTGTGATCATATTGTGTTGGTCACATGACTGTATGAGCATGTGTGAAGGTCGGGATGTGGGGGTGCCCTTCTTTCTCACTCTCTGCTGAACTCCTCTGAGACAGGGTCTCTCACTGACACCAGAGCCAGGGTAGGAACTAGCAACTCCTAGTGATCCACCAATCCCTGTCACTCATGGCTCTAGGGTCACAGGCATGCACACAGCCATGCGCAGCATTGAACTTGAAAGCTAGGGTCCAGATTCAGGTCCCCACGTGTGTGCAGCACAGGCTCTTCCACACCAAGCCATCTCTCCAGACCTCATTCGCTCATTTGAACCGATACTGAATAAGCATCTGCTAAATATTAAGCATCGTCCTAGAATTTGAGACACATCCAGACACAGAAGTTTCTGTTTCTTAGAAAGCTACACTTGGATTCATACAGTAAGGCAGCAGCGATCATCTTTTGAAGGTAAAAATTAAAGCAATTAAGGAAGAGAAGGGAGACGTTAAATAGAGTGGAGATCCAGGGAAAGTTTCCCTCCGAAAAGGAAGGGGAGAGGGAAGTTCCAACCAAAGGAAGACAATTCCAGAGGTGAAATAAAAAGGCTCATGGCCCGAGGCATGCCTGCCCAGCATGCAGGAAACAAACCAACTATGCCCTGGATGGCACTGGAAAAGGAGAGGATGAGGATGGTCGGGGCAAGGGATAATGCAGGCTTGTTGGCCATTGCTCTTGGCTCTTCTCAGTGGATTATTGTCTTATAGATAATTCTGCAGAAAAGAATAGCACAGTTGGCTTTAATTTTAATGGGATCCCTTTTGCCACTACAAATAGACTATAGGAAGAACCGGCTAGAGATGTGCTAACACCAAGAGAAGGCTGATGGACCAGCAGGCAGGGCCTGGAGCGGCTTCCAGAATGTTAGAGCTTTACATTACCATTGCAGGGTGCCTCTTAGCAGAAGAAAGGTGGATCTGGTTCACAGTCTCAGGGGGTTGTTCCATCACAAAGTCAAGGGCATCGTAAGGTTCACCGTGATGAGGGGGCTGCTCACAATTCAGGAAGCACAGAACAGAACTGAGAACAGGGTCAAACTGTAACCACCAATGGCCCACCTCCTCGTGACCTCCGTCAACAGCCATGTTTCCCATCACAAAGGTTCCTCTGCTTCCAAAGTGTTGTTCCCAAATGGTGGCCAAGTGTGGGGGACATTTCACATTCAACAGAAGCAGAGGATCCTGGGTAGTGCTGAAGAATGGGGTGTGGAGTATAGAAGGTTGGGATCTGGGTTGACTAGGAATTCCAAAGCCTTGCCAGGTGAGGCTTCTGCTTTGAATTTGAGGAGAAGAGACAAATCTGGAACTCATGACATCCTGGGATGCAGCTATTAAGCCCGAAGGGAGGAGGACAATCATGGGAGCACGGCATCTCAGAGCCAAGTCAAAGAGTCTGGGGAAGAGGAGACAACAGACTGCAGGGCCGATGTGCTCTCCGTGTAGGCTGCAGAGAGTGAGGAGTGCTTTCTGGGATACACAGTAGAACACACCATGAAGCATCGACTGAAGTTCAAAACAATACAGCCAGGGCTGGGGAGGAGCTCAGTTGATGGAGTCCTTGCCTTGCATTCACAGAGCCCTGGGTTCCATCCCCATCAAGACATAACCAGGATGTAACCCTAGGACTTGGAAGGTAGAGACTAGAAGGTCAGAAGTTCTCGCCTTTACACAGAGTTTGAGGACAGCCTAGGCCAGACATTCTGCCCCAAATGAGTGTGTCTATCTGCCTATGTGTCTGCCTGTGTTTGTATGTCTGTGCATGTCATCAGATATAGGACTGTAGTAATATATAGTAAATGATTCGCATTAATTACTATGCTATACTTTAAAGAGCTATGACCGATAGTCTGAGTTACTCGGTGTACAGTTAACTAACTCAGACCTAAGAAGTCCCAGGAGATCTAAAGATGTTTGCTCCCTCACTGCTCTCTTCCCACACTAAGGAACTGTGTCCTGTTGATAGGAAAGTGCCTTTGTCCCGTCTCTCCAGGCTGGTTAGCTTGGGGTAAGACCAACTTTCCCTGAGCTAGTTTCACTATTCTTTTTCTGGTTTTCCAGGGTGTGTGTGTGTGTGTGTGTGTGTGTGTGTGTGTGTGTGTGTGTGCGTGTGTGTGATTTTATTGGTTTGCTTTTTTCTGGAGAACACCTGACTGCCAGTTCTTTATAGCTGATCTTTCTTTTAAATGTAATTCAAATTTAATCGCAAGTAGTTCCTGGAAAGATGGATGGATGGCTTGATTGTGTTTGGTTCATGCTCACCCCAGTTAAAAAAGCATGGCATTCATGAGCGAGTTCTGAGCAGGCATCTTCTACTGTCTGCCTTCCCTTCTCTGTGTTCTGTTTCTCTTGGGAATCTCCTTGGGATGAACACTGAAAGCTCCACACGTATCCTTTGCACGCACATCTTTCCCCTCTACTGTGTCCCTGCCCCGACAACCCCTTACCTTCTCTCCTAGCCTTTTACTTTCTGGGTGACTCTTATGATTTTATGCAAATGGGGCTGGTAAGGCAGTTCTGGGTAGGTTGCCCTTATTAAAGGATGTATGAGTTTAAAGAACTTATGCAAATTTTGTCTAATAATTATTGTCTGACACATTCATTTCTCTGTGAAGATGTCATGTTTGCGTTTGGCAGACTCCTTGGGAGAAAACGTGAGTCTAAATGTGTTTAATGTGGTCTCCAGACATTGCCATGAATTCCACATTTCATTCCATCAACAGGAACTTCTTCAGAAAATTTTACATAATGCTAAAAGATGGCAAGCAATTGCCTCTCACCGTGAAAGAAAAGGGAAAACACATAAAGTGTGTACTAAATAGGTAGCTGCCAAGAATACACTTTAACAAATTCTAATTATACCCTATATCTTGGCACCCATTTCTCCTTGACATAACTTAGGAAAATTCCATCTCATTCTACAGCTCCCAGAAATGCATGCGTCTGCAAAGAGACTCTGACATGCCCACACATCGTTCAAAACCTCCTCCCCAAGAGCTTACGGGGATTTCAAAGGTGCAAAAGAGAAACACCAAATACACATGTCTGTACACAGACAAATGCCCACACACGCGCACACATTCATGCTCATGTGTGCGCAGGTAAATGCCACACACATGCATGTGTGTTCATGGTTGCCTTGCAGTGGCACACAGAAAACAGCACTGTGTTGCTAAATCCGCAACTCAGCAGTTTTCCAGTGTCTGCAAAGTTTTCTGCATGAATGTATCGGGGTGCCGTGTGTGTGTGTGTGTGTGTGTGTGTGTGTGTGTGTGTGTGCGCATACGTGTGTGCATGTGTCTGTGTGCTTGCATGCGTGTGTGTGTGTGTGTGTGTGTGTGTGTTCACAATATCCCTGTGGTCAGATATCAGTCTTTGAGACCTTATGAGACCTTACACCTTTCAGTTCAGACAGATTATCAAATTGGCCTGGAACTTTGAAGAACAGGCTAGCTGGCCTCTAAGCCCAGGGACTTCCTGTCTCTACTTCCCATCTCAATACTGTGGTTACAGGTATATTACTATAACCAGATTTTGACATAGGTTCTGGGGATCTGAACTCAGTCCTCGTGACTTCCAGGTAAGCCCTTCACTGGCCAAGCTATCTCCCCAGCCCGTTTTTTTTTAATATCCGTAACTTGTAGCAGAATTTTTACATTAGATGACATTTAACATTCAAATATAGAAGTAATTCTTTCACTTGGGGACACAACCTAACTTCTGTGGTTGTCTTTCGGGTCCTTATTTAGGGTCCTTTGGTTTGAGGGTCACCTCTGTCTTTAGGATGTACTGCAGCAGCTTGTCACCAGCCTCCCAGCGACCCACCATGACTGTCAATACCCCTCCCCTGAGGGCTTACTTTACAACAATTGTTGCTTTCCATCAGCTGTAGCCATAATTAGCCAGAGTCAGACTTCTGTCCTCTCCTCTCTGTAAATGTGGGAGAGGATTGAAAGTAGGGCCCCCTGGGCCTGCCCATTTTGATTATTTATAGTGAGGCCACGGGATCAGCAGCAGAAGAGGAGAGGAATGCAATCCGCTCTCTAAGCACGTGTCAGGGAAGCCACTGCGTGACATTCATGCTCAGCACTAAAAGCTACAATGCGAGGACAAAATGAGCTGGTCTGGGCTTTGTGACGATGGCCCTGATAAGGGAGAATTAGTCTCTCTGATCTCTTTGTGGTGCTGAGGACCTGTGTCATGTGGGTCACCAGAAGTTAGTTATCTCTACCACAGTGATGAAGAGGGTAACATTTCAGGGTGTAGAAAGTGCCTTACATATTAAAGAGTTTAGCATCATTTTTTATGTAGAAGTAATATGAAGGCCTTTCCCTTCTCCTTTGTCACTACCTCTGCTGATTTGGAACATACTGTTCAACAGTAACACAAAAAAAGATACAACGTGAGAATTTGAATAAAGACGTTTCAAAATGTATTAGGAAAAACTAATTACCAGGTGTAGTGATATTTCATTTGTATTTTAATAAATAAAATCTTGTCAGAAGATCTTGCTGGTCAACAGACCAGGCAATAGTGATACACACCTTTAATCCCAATAGCCACACTAGTTTGCCATAGAAACCTGGCGGTGCATGCCTTTAATCCCAGCCCTAGAGAGGAGTAAAGATGGGAGGAGACAGCTCTCAGGCACAGTCTCATTCTGAGATTCCTGGAGGAAGGATCGCCATTTCAGACTGAAGTAGAGGCAAGAACCAGTGGTTGGCTGTTCTGCTTTTCTGACCTTCACACTGAACCCTAATATCTGTCTCTGTGTTTTTATTAATCATGTTATACCCAGGGTAGAGGTAGCCAGTGTTCCCATTTCAGCTCGAGACATGCTAAAGGACTGGCTTTGCAGTGTGGAAAAGGAAGGTAGAAAAGTCAGAAGGCCCAGGGGTGGTGGGTTATCACAAGACATGCCAGGGGGAATTGCACCTTGTGAGGCCCAGGGGCTGTGAATTACCGCAAGACACGACAGGGGGATTGCACATGTAAATTCACAGAGACCGTGACGGCATGCACAGAGTTGCACAAGCGCAAGGCGGAGAAAACCCCAGCATGGAGCGGGCTAGGTAGGCATGAGATAGGTCCCACACCTACACAATTGACTGCTGTTTAGAGAAGGAAAGTCGGCTTTCTTCAGTGGAGTGACACCTGGTATACAGACCACTCTCCGGGGCAGGGCCCCATGCCCATAAGTAGTTGGCCAACACAAGCCAGACTCTATGTTGGGGTTTTTTTTGTTGTTGTTGTTGTTTGGGTTTGTTTGGTTTGCTTATTTATTTGTTTGCTTGTTTTAGAGAAAGGAAAAGAACATGAAATTGGGTGAGTAGGGAAGGAGGATCTGGGGTGAATGGATAACTTCAAATATATTGTGCAAAAATCAAAAAAGTTTTCTAAATATAATTTTAAAAAAAGAATTGCCATTAATCACCATAATCTATAAATATACTACTGATTCCTCTGTGATAAATCAGCTAAAATGTCTATGGATGGAAAGTGTACAGGAAAGGTAATAGACAGGAAAGGCCTTCCTACAGGAACACATGTGACTGATCCAGGTAACAGACAGGAAAGGCCTTCCTACAGGAACACATGTGACTGATCCAGGAAGAGTCGTGGACCAGAAGGGATGCTAGGGGCACGTGGAGTCAAAGCAACCTGAACTCAAGTCTCACTTTGATCACACATTGACCTCAACTCCAATTTCATTTTGATCACACAGTGACCTTAATTCAAATCTCATTTTGAACCCAGATCACCACATCAGGACATATGACCTCGGGCTAATTTAGTACATTTTGTAAGACTCAGATACTGTATTTGTAAGCGGTGATATCAAGATGGACTTCATAGGTCCTTGTAAGGATGATAAGGGCACAATCTACAGACAGAGAGGGAGCGTAAAGAATCATGTGTGGCACAATAGAGTGATGAGAAGCTAATAGGAATCACTGATTTGACTGGGAAGAAAATGCACAGAGCATAAGGTACTCACATTGACATTTCCTTTTTGGACCTCACCCATTGAGTTCACCTATTGAGTGGGTAACCTTGGCTAAGGGAGGAAAAAAAAGCCCAGTTGGAAAAGCAAACAAGGGGTGGACTGTTGGATTCTTGAGCTCCCTTCCCCTCACCTCTCATCAGCAACATCCAACACTTGAATTACCCATGTTGGTCTGCATGTGCACACAAGTCCCGGACCCGTGCTCGGCATTAGCTAGGGATAGAGAGGGGACTCTTGTCTCTTTGTACTTCCCTTGCCTAGAAAAGCTAGGTGGGTGGAGAAAGGGAATCTTACACATTTTGCGGTGACCTAACAAGATCACTGTTAGGTTGGGGCATAATTGAAGATATTATTAAATTACCAAAGCTATTAGTAAGCTGGGTCCATGTCCCTCTTTCCTCCCAGAACACGACAGCTCAACACTCAGTGTTCCAATCTTGTCTCCGCATCCTTTGTGGCCAAATAAACTCCACTGACTGACTCAACCTGCCCAGTGCTACTGCTGGCTTCTCTTCCACTCATCCCCAATGAATTTAGACCCAGCATCGATTGTAGAGATGAATGAAGAGCAGCTTCCAAACGAATGTGTTATTTTGCATCGGAAGTATAAATAGATGGATATTTGCAGTTCTTTGGTTTAGACAGACTTTAAACAGGTCTTTGTTGGAATCCCAACTGAGTTGTTACTGTAGCCACAGGGAAGCAGGATTAGCAAGCTCAGAAATAAAATGTCTGGCTCCACGACATTCCCAGCATCTCTCGGCTGAAAGGACGCAGCTCATTCCAGAGAACCTAAGTCAAAAAAGGCAGAGACTTATCGGCCAGGGTGAGACACTGGTGTGAGACTGTACCCTTATCATCCTTACACAACTGAGCTAGACTCAGTGAGGCTAAGTACCTGCTGTGAGAACAACAGAGTGGAAACAGGGAGGACTGCATCACTTTGGGGCAAGTGCACGGTCAGCAGATAGAAAAAGAAAACAGAAATATGGTGGGTGATTCTGATAGTTGCACTGTCTCAGTAGGAGGACATGGAAGCCATGTCCTTGCAGCAGATTGATCTGGGAGGAAGAATCAAATGGGTTCTCCCAGGGGCTCTGTGGTATCCTGAGTCACAGGCCCACACAAGCATGCCATGAGGGAAGGCACCACCGACATCGTAATCCCTGACCCTTTCTGTACCTAATGTAGCCTCTTATTCTGGGCGTCTTTGTGATGTGGTTAATTGTTTAAATATCTCACAAGAGAGGATGGCTCAGTAGCTAGCTCCGTGGGTAAAGTGATCACCGTCACCCTTTAAGTGTGAACACCCGAGTTCTGAGCTCTAGCACCCATGTTAAAAAAGAAAAAAGAAAAGAAAATCCAGATTTCAAAGTACACCTCTAGTCCCAGAATGGGGAAGCAGAGACAGGAGGACTTGTGCTGCCCACTGGCCAGCCAGTCTAGCAGAACTGGTAAGCTTTGGGTTTAGTGAAAGACCTGTCTCAAAAATAAGGTGAAGGACAATCAAGGAAGCCAACCGAGCAACAGCTCCAGTCTTCTTCACATGCACATACGTGTTGACGAATGCCTGCACACATACATATACAGAAAGCGGGTCTTAAGGTCATGGAGTATGTTGTGTGCATCATTGACGACCCTGTGGCTAGCCCAAGACACGACACAAACTTGATATTCTGAAGACACTGTGACATCAAAGGCTAACTAAACAGATTCCATTTCTTCTAGCCAGCCAAGCTTTCGGTCATTTTCCGGGGCATTCTTCAGACAGGCTGTTTCTTCACCAGCTTCCTCTGAAGCAAAGCCACACCTCTGACACCCAAGAAATTTTCAGGAAATGGAAACAGAGCCACCAGGGCAGGACCACGGCTCCCGCGAGGGTCTCCCTGGCTTGCAAAGTATTTCGCGTGCATGATGAGAAAGTTAAAAACACAGTCTGACTCCAAGGCAATGACAGTGACAGGCTAGCAAACTGCCTTGGCTAGCAGACAGAAGAGGGCTGGGCATGTTTGTCACACACACCCAGCGTTAAGGTTTCTCCTGACAGCTGTCTGTCAGGCTGCAGCGAAGAGAAGAGCTGAGGGAGGCTATACCTACACGTGCATCTGGAAGGGCTTCGCTTCACTGCTGCAGGAACTTGTCCTCTGGGCGTGGAAACTGAAATGTTTTCATGATCTTATGTTGTTAGAAAGGTAGGTTTCTGGGATTTAGAATCACTTGCAAAGAGACTTGACAGCCCTTATTTTAGTGCTTAGGGATAAGAGGTGAAAGGGTACAGATTTAGGAATATGACAGAAATATATATGTAAACATGAGTAAACGGACTGCGTTTCTGTTGTTGTTTTTGATCAATCAGCAATGTCTATGACGCCTGGTTCACAAAATTGCTGCGGCTCTGAATCTGGAGCCTAGAGATTATGGAAAGGAAGCTAAGGAGAGCTGTTGTCCTAACTGGAAGAATCTTGTTCCCTGGTCCCTCTGGGGGTATTTGGTAACATCTTCCGGCATTTCGGGTTGTCACAAGTTGGGGCAAGTACTGCTGTCTCCTGGTATGAGAGGTTGGATTGGCGCTCAGCACCCTCCAGTGCATGTCTGTGACGATGAGTGTTGTCAACAGGGCAGAATCTAGAGCTACCTGAAGACAGACCCCTGGGCATGCCCGTGGGGGAGTATGGCGACCCTTTAACTGGGGAGGGAAGCCACCGTGGGTGTTTCCATTCTCTAGCTAGGTCTTGGACAGTGAAAGTGGATAAAGAGAATTGGGCACCAACCCGCACTCACTGCTCTCTGCTTCCTGATTGTGGCTGTGTTGAGATGAGCATCCACCAGCTCCAGGTGTCTCAACGTCCCCACCGGGATGGACTTCATTGACTTGTGGACCAGAACAAATGTGTTCTCCTTCAAGTTGCTTATACCAGAGTATTTTATCACAGAAACAGAAAAATCAACTAAGACAACAGCAGACCCTCACCCTTGAGGAGTTATCTAGCTCTGGCTGTCTATCACAGCAGGCTGAGAAGCCCTACTAGGGAGCCTGAGGGCTCATGCCTGGTGTGGATGCTCACAGGGTGACTTCACAGAAAGCCGGTTGCCTCATTTTGCTTAACTACAGAAATCTACCACCTGGCTGGCATTTCCACTTTGAAAATGTAGGCTTTATCAAAATTAGCTTAAACCAAAATTGAATTTACATGTTTAGTAACCGTACTTTAGCAATTTGCACCAGCTCGCTCAGATCCACCTTTGCCCTCCTTTCTCCCAGCCTCAAAAGTCCCCCGGACACCTTCCTCCAACCGTTCCTCATCCTTAGAGACTTTGTGGAGTGACATGTGGCTCTCAGCTCCCACGGATCTGTTCTCTGGTTCCTGGCTCACTCTGGCGGAGCTCACTCAACTCTCTTGTCTGGTGGCTGTTACAGACTGAATTGAACCCCTTACCCCTCCAAATACATGTTCTAGAGTCCTAACTCCAGGACCTCCAGATTGGAAAGAGGGTCCTTTTTTTATTATTTCTTTTTATGAGACAGAGTCTTGTTGTGTAGTTCAATGGGCTGAGCAGTTTTTGGTTTCTTAGCTTTTGTTTTGTTTTGTTTACTTTTGCCAACTTGACACAAACTCGCATTGTCTGGGAAGAGGAAACCTCAACTGGGAAAATGTCTCCATCAGACTGTCCTGTAGAAAATGCCTCCATCAGACTGTCCTGTAGAAAATGCCTCCATCAGACTGTCCTGTAGAAAATGCCTCCATCAGACTGTCCCTTAGAAAATACATCCATCAGACTGTCCCGTAGAAAATGCCTCTATCAGACTGTCCCATAGAAAATGCCTCCATCAGACTGTCCTGTAGAAAATGCCTCCATCAGACCGTACCATCGAAAGTCTATGAGTCGTATTCTTGACTAATGATTGCTGTGGGTGTAGGGTTAAGCCAGCCCCTTTAGGGGCAGGTTTGCCTCGGGCGAATGTTGACTGATAAATTGGGCTCTCGGAGCCTGCGCACCCCTTTTTTTCCTGCCTCCTTGTGAAACGGCTACAGACAGGAACCTCGGTTCTGTAAGTTTATTTAAACATTAAAGCTGTATATATTCTTTAATATCTGCCTTGCATTTATTTAAGCCGATACATGTGGGAAGCAAGCTCATTGTAGGTGGGGCTACCCCTGGGCTGGTGGCTCTGAGTAGGCAGAGCAAGGCATGAGAGCAAGCCATTAACAACAGCCTTCCTCCATGGCCTCTGCATCAGCACCTCCTCCCTGGCTCCTGCCCTGCCTGAGTTCTCGTCCTGGCGCTCTCCAATGCTGAACAGTGATGTGAAAGACTAGGCCAAATAAATCCTTTTCTCCCCAGTTTGCTTTAGGTCATCGTGTTTCATCGACGGTAATCCTAACGAAGACATTCCCCAAGTCCTTCTTCCTAACACTAGAAAACAAACCAGGACACCTAGGCAGACTTTGAACTTGTGAGCCTCCTACCTCAGCCTCTAGACTCCTGGAATTATAGGCAGTACCACCAATCCTGGAAAAGGCAGGGTCTTTACAGAGGTCTGTACGTTAAAACGAAGTTTATATGAGTGGGTTCAAATCCCAAGGTTGGCGTTCTTATAAGAAATTAAAACAGGCACATCTGGGTGGAAGATCATGCCAAAACAAAAGAGGCAATGACCTGGAAACCAAAATGCAAAGCTCAGGCGGAGCCTTCAATGCTGACATCCCAGCTCAACCATTTGGGGTCTGCTGTTTAAGCTGCTCAGTCTGTTCCTGTGGCCTAAGCAGTTGGGGCAAGGGCTTCCCATTAAATACTTGGTCCTCTCTGTGAAAGAGGACTTGTATAGTTCAATCTAGCTCTGGGTGCATGTGGGGGGGGGGGTGCACAGTGTGTTTGGATATGTTATACGGATGTTATAAGGATAGGTCTGGGAATTCGGCTCTCTCCTCCCTCTGTGGGATCTGAGAAGTGGACTCTGAGCAATCTTTCCAGCCCCTCCCTGGGTTTTTGACCACCCTTTCAGTAAACAATAATCCTTAGCTGTGGGCCCCAGACCACCAGCGACAGCTTCGCCAAGGAACTCGGTAGAAATGCAAGCTCTCAGGCCCTGCCTGGACCCTCCTAGTCAGGATTCCAGGCCCTAAGGCTCTATTTGGTTTTTGTTTGTTTGTTTGTTTTTCTTGGTTTATTCTTTTATTTTTTTAAATTTTTCCTCCTACTTCC
>NC_022013.1:75509579-75519871 GCF_000317375.1 Microtus ochrogaster
CCCATTGCCATTGTTCTTGAGTTCTCAGTAGTCCTCATTGTCCGCTATGTTCAGAGAGTCCGGTTTTATCCCAGGCTTTTCCAGACCCAGGCCAGCTGGTCTTGGTGAGTTCCCAGTAGAACATCCCCATTGTCTCAGTGTGTGGGTGCACCCCTCGCAGTCCTGAGTTCCTTGCTCGTGCTCTCTCTCCTTCTGCTCCTGATTTGTACCTTGAGATTTCTGTCCGGTGCTCCAATGTGGGTCTCTGTCTCTGTCTCCTTCCATCGCTTGCTGAAGGTTAATATTCAGGAGGATGCCTATATGTTTTTCTTTGGGTTCTCCTTATTTGTAACAAAACCTCCTTGGCAAGGTTTTGTCATTTGTTTTCTTGTTTGCTTTTGAGACAGGGTCTCTCTATGTAGCCCAGGCTGTCTTAGAACTTGATATTTAAACCAGGCTGGCCTCAAACTCCTAGAGATCCACCTGCCTCTGCTTCCCCTAGATTAATTAAAGGTGTGTGCCACTACGCGTGGCTTGTAACGAGGCCTCCTAAGAACGTTGCTCCAGTCTGGCCTGGTGTTCTGGCAATGCACAACCACGATTGGTTGTACCCGTGCATCTTTCTTTGGCATTTAACAGGTGCCATCATCTGCTGATGATCTGCTCTGCTGCAGGGGTTAGAAGCCAACGTAAGCTGTCTATCCAATGAATACTCAGACATTTAGAGTTGGTAATTTCTTCTGCTCAGCTACATGATGACAGAAACAGGACATTCGCTATGTCCACAGGGCCTAGGACAGTAACTGGCATGTAGTAATACTTGCTGTATTTCGACTGAATTCATAAACATGCAGAGGGTGAGATAAAAGGAGACCTCCAAGAAAAAAAGCAATTTATTGTAAAGAGAAATTTAATCCCAGAAGATGGGGCAGGGACAGGGTGTGGTTTGGGTAGTGGCATACTTGTCTATCATGTGCAATATCCAGAGTTCAGTCCCCAACTCCATATAAACAGGGCATACAGAGCATGCCTATGATCTCAGTACTCAGGAGGCTGAGGCAAAAGGATCAGGAGTTCATGCTTATCAAGGATTACATAGTAAGTTCCAGGCTATACTGAGCCCTGCTTCAAAAAGTAAAGTAAGATAAAATATAAAAGTAAAAGAAATATCCATGCCATTCTAGTGGGCCCGTGAGGAAGGCTAAGTGCCTTCTGAAGCATGCTGTTCCCAATACTCCCTGGCATATCAATAATAAGCTTACCCTGCTATTCTAGCAGAGTTTAGCTCAAATTCCAGGAGCTTGATGTTTATAAAGCAAATAAATAAGAGTTCCACTTCATTAAGATCTCTGTAAGACATGGAGGATGCAATATAACACCTTGCTTTACAGTAGACAATAAACTGGAGCAACCAGCCATCACAGAAAAGATCTTTGAGCACAGCATCCATCTGGGAGACAGGAATCCAGAAACTCGAGAAGGGAGAAAAATCTCAGAAGCCTGAGTATGGAATGACTGACCCATACAAGCAAACGAAAGAGAGAGGGAGGGAGAGAGAGAGAGAGAGAGAGAGAGAGAGAGAGAGAGAGAGAGAGAGAGAGAGCGCAGTGATACAAATCAATGCTAGCAAGAAACATTCCATGAAGCTCTCGAAGGAAGAGGGACGCTGGGCTCTTCAGGTAGCCATGGCTCCTGCTGCAATCTGGTGTGATAAGACTCCAGACTCGTCCCAGTGAGCAAAAAACGTTGGTTAGCACAAGTGAGGGCCTCACCCCAGGCTGAATGAGCTTATGGCTAGCACAAGTGAGGCCTTCTCATGGCTGTATGAAATTGTCAGGTATCTGAGGTGGGGGCAGGAAGCCAAACTACACATGGTAGGTAAGCAAGGGTACATAATCTTGATTTGTGTTCATTTACTATGCGATCTTTTTGCTGTGTGGCCTGGGGACACTCTGACGATCTCAACACTTGCCCTGACTTCTGTATAGTCCTTAATCCTGAGAAACTGGAGACATGAATTCATTTTGATGACCCCAAATCTTGGCAAGATGTTCTCTTGTTAAATAAACACCTGAAGATAAATGATGACATTAGAGGTTCGAAAGGCAGTTTTAGTTCATGGCATTATTGATATCGAATTTCTCACTCTTTTCTTCTGCTCGAAATCTTCCAGTAATAGTATATTAACTCTGACAAATCATGATAGTTTAACTACTTCCCCAAAAAGACTTCAGCATTTTCTCAAACGAGTCTTCAGTACAAATTCTGTTGCCTCAAAGAATGACATGGAGGAATTCAGGGTCAAGCCAGCCTGCCAAAACCCACATAAACAGAGTCCCCTAGACACCACAAAACAAAGCAGAGAGAAAACAGATGAAAGAGGAAAACAATCTGACCCCTGCAGGGGCCCACTTGTCTTCCCTTACACTACGAGGTGCACCTAAAGCAACAAGAGCCTATTGGACCCTGGGTTGCCAGGAAACAGATTCCCAGCTCTGCATTCTACAGCCCTCGCCACTCTGAGAAAGCCAAGCCGCTGCTGGTAGGGCCTGGAGAGAAGGCAACTCTTTTGTTCTCATGTATCTGTTTTTATTAATTAACAAAAATGTATCTCTAATAATCAATGAGATGTTATGAAGTACACACTCTGAGGGATGTACTGAGCTGCTGTACAGCATCACCAGCAGACAGTGAGAATGCAGGAAGGGGGAGCGGTTAGCACCTGCAGGCGGGAAACTGAATTGGAGTAGCCATTATGAGAAACAGTATGGGGGTTCTTCAAATAATTAAAAGCAGAGCTATCATATTATCCAGATAATCCCTACTGGAAACACAGACACACATACATACACACACACATACTCAGACACACACACACACACACATACATATATATATGCGTGTGTGTGTCTGTGTATGTATATGAGAGTGTATGTTTAATAAAATGGGTGTGACAAAGAGATATGCTCATTATGGCTTATTAACAATAGCCAGTCTACAGAATCAACTAACCTGTCCATTAAAAATATAAAAGAAGAAAACGTGACCTATGTGTGCAACGAAATACTGTTCAAGTCACAAAAGGAGGAAAGGTGACTCTCCATGACCCTTCACTTCTAGAGGATACAAGAGCCATGCTGTAACTCTGGCATTTTTCTTGAGTAGTCGGGCAGCCTAGGATCAGAGCACAGTGCTAGTGAGAACTAACCATGCTCAACACCTGTCTCGCTGAGAAAAGACACAGAACTTAAGGAAGGAAAAGTTGGTTCTGGCACATCCCTGATGGATGTCGTGCATCATGGCAGAGAAATCATGGCGACAGATGCTGGACCAGCTTGTCACGGGGCATCAACAGCCAGGAAGCAAAGAGTGATGAATGTACCCAGCTCACTCTCTTCTTCATCCCTGGATCCCAACCCAATGGTCTTACCCAATGTGGGTCTTGCTGTCCTACCCCAGTTAACCTAATCACGAGAATCCCTCATAGACATGGCGAGAGATCTGTTTCCATGATTTTAAAACTTGGGGGAGCCTAGGTAGTTTGGATGCTCAACTTACTAAACCTGGATGGAGGTGGGTGGTCCTTGGACTTCCCACAGGTCAGGGAACCCTGATTACTCTTCAAGCTGATGAGGGAGAGGGACTTGATGGGGGAGGGGGAGGAAAATGGGAGGCGGTGGCAGGGAGGAGGCAGAAATCCTTAATAAATAAATAAATTTAAAAAAGGAAGGAAAAAAATAAAATAAAATTGAAATTTACATCCTTAAAAAAAAACTCACCAAGATGACAATCATGACCGACCATCAAAACTTCTCTCCTTGTCAACCTGACACCCAAACACATCGCTAATGCATTCAGTCCCTCGTCAGAAGTCCCCACAATCTTTCTCATTCCACACAATCCAGAAGTGCAGACTCCTCTGAGAGCCAGGTGATTTCCTATCTGTGAACTCCGTACAATAAAACAAGTTCCATCCTTCCAGCATATCGGGCCCCGATAAACATCCCCATCCAAAAGGAGAAGACTGGGATATAGCGACTCAGTCTTACAAAAGCAGGACTAACACCCAGCAGAGAAAATACCAAATCCAGTTGCTCCATCTCCAGCATCTTGGGCTCCTGGTGGAATCATCTGGGCCAGGCAGCTCCATTCATCCAGGTCTGCTGCCCTCGGCACACTCAGTCTCTTTCTTGGGCATCTCTAGGCCATGCCTGCAGTTTCCTTCAGCAAATATTCCACGGCTCCGACACCTACAATCTCCTTGTCTGGAACTTTAAGCTTTCTCATACATGGTTTCTTGCTGAATTTCAAAATTTTCCTATCTTTTTACTCCATATTCATTCTCTCTCTTTCTCTCCCCCTTCCTCCCTCTCTCCCTCCCCCCTCTCCATGACACAACTTGAATGCTATTCTATCTTGATTTTTTTCCTACACACACACACGCGCGCACACACGCACACACGCACACGTCCATCATTCCTGCATTCAGCTTCACTTGAGGTCTCAGGCCCTTTGTCGGAATGTACAAACACAGACCCGTAGTTCGGTTCCGGATAAGGTCCTGCCCCCACTGAATCCCCAGGAGCTTAGCTTCCACTGTCCCCATGTCTCTCAGCAGGCTTGTCTTCCAACCCCCCACCAGAATGATCTGCTATGCTCTGCTGATACCATGCCAGGATCATACTAATCTGAAATTCCAGTCTCTTCCACGTTCCTCCCAAAACAGTCACAAAGGCCCAAGAACCGCATGCTCAGGCTCTTCACTTCTCTGACCAGCTTTCTGTATTTGTTACTGGTCTCCTTGCTTTGACAGAACACCTGCCCAAAGCCATTTCTAAAACAAAGGCTGTTTTGCTATGCTTCATTTTGTTTTGGTGGAGGCTCAGGCCTCACAACTTGATGTGGTAGTTTGAATGAGAAATGTCCCCCCACAGTTTCAGGCATTTGAATACTTGCTCCCCAGTTGGGGGTGCTTTTGAGGGGGGTTAGGAGATGTGACCTCCTTGGAGGAAGTGAGTCACTGAGCTGGGCTTTTAGTGTTGACTGCCTCACCAGGACATCCAGTTTGCTCTCTCTTCAAGTTTGCAGTTGAGGCTGTGATCTCTCATCTGGCTCCTGGCCCCTATGCCTGCCACTTGCTGCCATGCCTCCCCACTACAGTAGGGTACCATTCCTCCTGCAGACCAAAGTAAATACTCCCATAATTCATCTTGGGTCATGGGGTTTTATCATAGCAACGGGAAAACAGTGTGGCAGGAATCATTGGCCACACTGTGTCCTCAGTCAAGAAGCAGAGAGAGCCGAAGGCTGGGCTCAGGTCCTCTTCTTTCCCTCTAGTCCAGGACCCCAGTCTGGGAAATGGTTCCACCCACCATTTGGGTGGGTCTTCCCATCTTTATTAATCTTATCTAGAAAACCCCGAACAGACAAGCCCAGAGGTCTGTTGCCATGGGGTGATAGACTATTGCCATGGTATTCGCTGATCTCTCGTGTCTGGTTCCCTCGGAGCTTCAGCTTTCTCACCCAGACTTCTCTTCTTTAGAGAGTGAGAAGGATAACCTGCCAGGGCTCCTCACTTTGCGTCTGTCCATCTGACTCAGCACCATCACTACGGAACAGCCTTGACCCTCCTGACACCGGGTAGGTAGGTACCTGTGATGTGAGACTCCAGTCAGGAACACCTGGCACAAACCGTGATTCTCAACAAGGAAAAGGTAGCTATTCTAGAAGCAGGTTGGGCTGCTGGACAGACTGGCAGGCCACTGTGACACCTGCTATGGAAGGATGTTGTTTGTCCCTCGAGGTCCAGGTGATGAGTGTGTGATGGTGGAGCTGACAGATACCTACGTGACACCCAGCGGGGAGGGCTAGGTTGGTTCTGAGGGTGGTGCATCGGGGGCGTTGCTATGCACACACTCTGAGCCTAACCCACACACCCAGCCTCTGTTTCTTGCTCATGAGATTTGCTTCCCTTTCTCTAAGCATGAACTGGCACAGCCCACAGGGAAGTGGACAGATGCAGACATGGTGGACTGGAGCCCTGAAAACTATGAGCTTGACTTCTGTTTTGAACCAAATCTGTATACTGAGAGATTCACCTGCCTCTGCCTCCTGAGCAAGGGGATCAAAGGCCTGTGCCCCATGCTCGGCCTTACTAACATTTTAATAGGTAGCCAACAGACAAGTGACTCCAAAGGTTTACCAAGAAAAACAACAAACGTGTCATTGCTGTTGAAACCATCATTGTTATTGCAAGGAACATCCCTTGCCAGCAATTTAGTTCCAGACCTCAGTTTACTCGTGGGCGAAATTAGTATAATGCTCTAATTTAACCGTGAGCTGGACCCTATGTTGGGGAATGCTGGGAATAAAGAACCTGCCCACCAGGAAGCTGAGAGTTGAGGGAAGGGTTTGGATGCTGTCACCTCTAACTGGAGCACTAGTGATAGCTAATGGGTCCTGAGAGGGGCAGACAGTTTTCTCTAAGAGTGTGGCTGACATGAATTGACCATGTTCCAGTGAGTGTCCTCAGACCTGGTAGTATCTGTCAGCACAAATTGGATTTGATGGATTGTTTTTTTAATGAAGAAATAAAAGGACATGAATTTGGGAAGGGTATGGATACAGGTGGATCCATAAAAAGTTAGGGGCAGCGGTGGAGTTAAATGTAATAATAATTATATTGCATAAACTTCTTAAGAAATTAACAAAATTATTATGGTGAATACATGCACAAGTGTACACTTGCACATGTGCACACACACACACACACAAGCTCTAAGTCCAGCAGAGGTAAAAAAAAAAAAAAAAAAAAACAGTTCTGGAGTAACCTGGGTTAAAGGGAGCGTTGGAAGATAGAAATGGTAGCTTATACTTTTAATCCCAGCACTCAGGAAACAGAGGCAGGAGGATCTCTGTGAGTTTGAGGCCAGCCTGGATTCTGGAAAGGGATGAGTAGCAGATGGGCTTCCCAACTTTTCCAGGTTTGGTCACACTTCCAACTCTATCTTTGCAAAAATCCCATTTAGGCTTCAGTGTTTTCCCTGTTTTTGTTCTTTCTTCTGAACCCCTCGCTCAGGCTCCCACACCCACCCATTCCTATTTGTATGCATTTCTTTAGAGCATTTAGTGGATATCCACCAACTGTGGAGACAAATGGGCCCATGCGTAGGCTGCCACAGATTGAACGTAGAGTTCATATGCACCATGTTCAGGGAAAAGGGACTCTTGATTTACTTCATTTTTGACAGGGTCTTGCTATGTAACTCAGGCTACCCTGAAATCCACAATCC
The DNA here is from genome assembly GCF_000317375.1 of Microtus ochrogaster. NCBI lineage: Eukaryota > Metazoa > Chordata > Mammalia > Rodentia > Cricetidae > Microtus > Microtus ochrogaster. The sequence continues at coordinate 75,516,851 of NC_022013.1, forward strand.
TCCTGCCTCAGTCTCTTAAGTGTTTGGATGGTAGGTGTGCACACTGTGCCCAGATGTTATCTTATACGCAGGTGGTAGAGAGGTACCATAGTTTCTCTGAGGAAATAAAGTCAATTTCATGTTTCATAAGGAACACCGGGGTGACCAATTGACTGGATGGGCAAGGCAGCAAGAGCCAGTGGCTGTGTTAGAACTCTTGGCCACGAATGGCTATGGTATGAACGAACCTCACAGTGATGGAATACAGAAAGCAGGGGAAGAGGTTTGGAGATGGGATTTGGCTTCTGCTTCAAAGTAGAGGTGAGAGAAGGGTCCAGAGAAGCCATTTAACATGAGCTGAGGATCTGAACAGTCTCCTGAGGACTCTAGCAGACACACCACACGGGAATGATTGGCAGCCTTGATGCGCAGGCCCGCCTCTTCAGCGCCCTTGTCATTGCTGAGTCTTCTCTCTTTGAATTGCTAGCACCATTCCCTGAGATCTGGCCCAGGTATTTCACAAACTGCCACAGTACTTGTTAATTTTATATCTTACATAATTAGTTCCTTTTGTGCCTTACCTGTCAGAGTTCTTGAAGTGACATCAGAGCAGCAAATTAAGTGACTTCTGCTAAACTTGGGAATGTTATGAATCCTTAGAATCTCCCCCATAAAGGATGGCTCTAATGGGGCGCAATTGTTTCTTAAGCCAGGAAGTAGCCTACACGTATGAGGTAGGGTGTTCTCTCTGTCGGCACCAGGACCACCAGGGCACATGTGGAGGTGGGTTAGAAACCACCCTCTAAGATGGGGATTCTCAGCGGCCCTAGACAAGGCGATACAAATGTTTAAGGCCAATGATAAGATGGAAGGGTTAGGAAGCAGATGTTGACAGCCTGGTTCTTCTTTTCTTTATTCCTACATGTCTAGAAAAAAAAAAGTGTGAGCCAGGGAGGAAAAGAGGAAGAGGTGGGATAAACACACTTGGTGAGAAGTTGCCATTAAAGAGAGGAAGAGAGGCTGTGCTCAACTCACAGTTCCTCAGTCACAGCCCCCATGAGGCCCCCAAAGCGTTCAGATCTGAAGAGAACCATCCACAGCATCAACCTCAGGTGAAGTTGTTGGCGCAGGGTTCCCGTCCACCATGTGAGGGAAAGCCAGAGGGCTGGGAAGAGCCCAGGAAGTCCCTTCAGCCAGAAGCGGCGGGAGGCCCCTGAGAGGATGCTGGGGTCCCTCCATCCTGGGCACAGCAGTGGCTGAAGACAGAGCGCCAGCAGGGTGCGCGGGATTTCAGCAGGAGTGTGCTGCAGGAGCCAAGTGCCTGTTCAGCAGGGGCTCAGCCAAACACGCTGTTCAAATGCTAGATGCCATTAGGGTAGAGACGAGCCTGGGGGTCAAATGAATGGACCTCAGCAGGGCATCGCGACAAACCCACATCAAGCCCTAAATGCCTCTCTCCACCCTGTGCCTGGTCTCCCCAGCCAAACTCTGATGGCTGGGAAAAGAGTGAAACAGAATGGACTTGATCCCGAATGGCTGACAGCAAGCTGACACACGACGAACATCCCTGGTGACACCCAAACTCAAGTGTTTGCACTGAAAACAATGGAGCCGAGGCAGAAATCATGTTTCTAAAATAGGGAAGAAATTTACGTATTGGCTTACATGAGTAAGTAACCATAAATTTATACAAAACTTTCTAAGGGTTGAGGACAGGAGACAGCATATGACAGACCTGGAGTTGAGGCCGGCTGTGTACTTTTTTAAAAATAATAAAACAAAGTTAATGATGAGATCCTTATTCTCAGAGTCAGTTTTGATCTTTCTTTCCCAACCCTTTGCAAGCCAGAATCAGGGCATCTTTCTTTCTAACTTTGGGCAGCTCAGCCAAACCCTGTCCCTAAAAACCAGTCTGTTAGGATAATTGCTGGGACAGTCCTGGACAGGACAGACTTACTTCAGTTGACAGCATTCTGATTTTGAGTATAGGATGCAGGCAGGTTCTGGTAGGGAAGATAATGAAATCCGAGTGGAGAAGGATTAGGTGGCACTTGCGAAACAGTTGGTGTTAAGAACTTGAGATGTCAAGCTGTGCACAGAACCCTGTGTGCACAGGGAGTTCCCATGAGAGAAAATAATGAGGGCAGAAGACACTTATTCTAGCTGGGAACATTAGCAGGATCAGAAGGTACAAGCTGAAGAAGCATGGAGACCCAAGCCCCCAGCGAAGACACAAGCAGGACCCAACTGGGCAGAGTTCTCACCTCTGCATGCCCGTTCCCCATCAGCCTGGCAGGCCCAGCTCTACAGTAAGGACCCAGCACGTGGAGACAGACCCAGGACCCAGGGCCATGGAGACGACTGACCCAGGACCCAGGGCCATGGAGACTGACCCAGGGCCCCAGCATGTGGAAACTGACCCAGGGTCCAGGGCCATGGAGACTGACCCAGAGTCCAGGGCCCAGCACGTGGAGACTGACCCAGAGTCCCAGCACCATGGAGACTGACCCAGAGTCCAGGGCCCAGCACGTGAAGATTAACCCTTTATTCACACCTAGACTTTACTGATTTCTATGGATCCATTCAAAACCTTGATCAAGTACTTAGGGCTTTCTTTCCCAAATTCCCCTCCTTCTCCACCAACCCCCCCAAAAAGAATCAATGTCCTTCAGTCACTATTCCCTTCACTGATATTTACTATAAAGAATATTTCTCTATTCTTTAACTCCGTGAAGCTTATACTCCAAAGGGCACACAGTTCTGCTTTATAAGCTTCACAACTATGTATATTCCATTTCTTTGTTCATAGCCTGGCGCCAGGACAAAAGGCTTTGGGATAGTGAGATTGGGAACTATAGGGAAAAAAGGCAAAATGCAGATTTGCATTTAAGACCTTAGTGATAGCTGGGCGGTGGTGGCGCACGCCTTTAATCCCAGCACTCGGAAGGCAGAGGCAGGCGGACTCTGTGAGTTCGAGACCAGCCTGGTCTACAAGAGCTAGTTCCAGGACAGGCTCCAAAACCACAGAGAAACCCTGTCTCG
>NC_022013.1:75519971-75523084 GCF_000317375.1 Microtus ochrogaster
GATGATAGCTGTTAATGGCACTTTGTGTTGAAAAACCACACACACACACACACACACACACACACACACACACACACACACACACACACAAAGACCTTAGTGATAGCCAGCATGGAGAAACCTAGAAAGTGAAGATTCAGGGAAGGAAAAGGAAACAAGAGTGACTGGGACCACACAAAATGCTAAAGACACCAGATGATCCTGGTTAGAGTCTGAGTCACGGCAGGTGACTGCAGCACGGCTAACGGGGATGGCCCTGCTTCACTGTGGACTGATCTTCCTCTACTAGCCCTTCCATGGCCACTGCCTACTGAAGGAGATGTGCAGCCACGTGGCCGAAGAAATAACCGCAGTGGACTCTGAGCCAGTGGCAGCAGCCATCGATGCTAAGACTGATGGAGACCTGTGTATAGAGCCGGTGGTACGCCCTATGCTCCTGGACCATCTTTGAAATCAACTCCACGGGAAAAGAAGCAGAAGCCAAGAAAGGTCAGAGGTTTGCCAAATGTCAACACTAAGTGTCTCCCTGAGTCTCGGGTTCACTGGTGACACTCGGCTACCTGAGGTCCTACTATGTGTTCATTATACTGCTGTCTCCCCTTGCCCTGAATCCTGAATTCTCTTCTGCCCCATTGCAGGCCTGGTCTTGTGATTGGATCCCTAGAATAATCAGGCCAAGGTCGTGTGTATGTGTGTGTGTGCATGTGCATGCATATGTATAGGAGTGTGTGTATATATGTGTGCACATGCATGTGTATGAACTGTGTGTATATGAGTGTGTATGTATTTGTGTGTGTGTTGTTAGGGATCAAACCCTGAGACTGTGGCTTGTGGGCAAGGGTTTCACCCCTACACAGCATCTTAGCCCTCAGTAACATTTTTAACTCCAGAATTTCCCAACTTTTAAACGAATCCATAGGTCTCCTAAATAGCAAAATGCGTTTCACTGTTCTACAGTAGACAGTGTCAAAGTCAAGTCCTGGTGACCTCTGTCTCCCTCAGAGGCCTGAACCAGGTCGCTCAGACAGGAGTCAGAACGCAGTCCGAGAATGGAGTCCTGTGAGAACTCTGGGGGCTCGGGAGAAAACAAGGCAAACATCTCGTGACCTCAGAACTGGTCTTGGACTGTGTGTTCCTGCTCCTCCCGAAGGTGTAGCGGGAAGGAGTGACCTGCTTCAGCTGTCTGTTTTTGCCATGCACAGATTGTCCTTGTGACTGAACACCTTACTCGTGCGCTTCCTCTTAACCCTCACCGCATAAACTGCCTGAGGCTCTGGAGGAAGTTGGTTATTGCCACCTCATTTTCAGGCCCCCCCTTCCCAGGCTCACACAGTTACTTCATGTCTTAGGTTCACCACCCTGAATAGCACGGCTCCCAAAATATGACTACTTGCTGCTGTGTGATGTTTCACTCTTTTGGCTTTTTGGAGGGCCCACCACCTAGCTCCCAGAAAAACCACACACAGAGGCTTATTCTTAGTATGAGCGTCCGGCCTTAGCTTGGCTTGTTTCTTGCCAGCTTTCATTTCTCTCTCCGTGGCTTGCTGTGTAGCTGGGTGGCTGGCCCTGCCGTCCTCCTTTCCTTGTTCTCTTTCCCCTCCCTTTCTTCTAGAGTTCTCCTTCTGTTTATCCTCTCTGCATGCCAGTCCCACCCATCTCTGCTCCTGCCTCACTATTGGCCATTCAGCTCTTTATTAGGACCATAAGGTGTTTTAGACAGGCAAAGAGTCACAGCTTCACAGAGTTAAACAAATGCAGCATAAACAGAAGTAACACACCTTAAAATAATATTCCCCAACAAATTGCCCCCGTATTTTACTGGCCCGTGTGTAACAAGATCATGTGTCTGTGTGAATGTGTGTGTGTATGTTTACTAGTGCAGGTATGTATGCATGTTGCAAGTGTGTATGCATGTGTGCATGTATGTGTGTATTCATGCATGTGCATGCACATGTGTACAAATTGACCCCAGGCCCTCTGTACACTGTGCCCTCGCTCTCCCACTAAGCTGCCCCAGCCCAGTGTACACCTATGAACCCCTCTGAGCCCTTTGCTCCTCTCAGCTGCTCCTAAGTTAGAGATTGTTAAGAATTTGGCCATCTCACTGGAAAATATTTAACACTGAAAGCACCTCAAGAGACCCATCTGGTTTTTTTTTTTTTTTTTTTTTTTTTTTTTTTTTTTTTTTTTTTTTGTCTATTTAGTTTTGCTTCTCTTCCTTTTCTGTCTCTAGCTCATCTCTCATATCCAGGAGGCTGGAATGCTGAGAAGCAGGGACCCCATCCAGGTGAACCTGGATTCCCAAGGGTACCCATGGATAGGACTCACTGGACTCCAGAGAACATGCTGACCTAGGAACCCCACCACTGTTTCTGCACCCCCATCTCTTCTGTTGAAGTAAGAGACTTCCTAAGAAGTCAGCATTCTCTGCCCTCCCCCACTTTTAAGATTTATTATGTTTACTATATACACAGTGTTCTGCCTGTATGTCTACCTACAGGCCGGAAGAGGGCACCAGACCTAACAGATGGTTGTGAGCCACCATGTGGTTGCTGGGAATTGAACTCAGGACCTCTGTAAGGGCAGTCAGTGCTCTTAACCACTGAGCCATCTCTCCAGCCCATGAGCTCCCTTCTTGTCAGGTACTAAGTCAGCTCAGTCCCTGCAACTCCCTAACCACTCCAAAGAAGAGTGGCGTTATCTCCACCAGACAGATGGAGAAACTGAGGCTCATGGAGAGCAGGGCAGCAGGACTTGCAGCCACACGATGGAGGGAGCCGAGGAGGGCTCTCCTTGCTGACTCTAGCTACAGAAATGCTGGGACAGATGAGCTGAGGGGGTAGCTCAGGGCTAAAGGCCTTGCTGTACAAGCAAGAGGACCTGAGTTCAGATCCCCGACATGCATCTGTAACCCATGTAGGGGAAACAAGTCAGGTGGGTCCTAGGGGTTGCTGGCCAGCTAGTTCAGTTAAAAATGTAAGCTCCAGGGGGCTGGAGAGATGGCTCAGTGGTTAAGAACATTGCCTGCTCTTCCAAAGGTCCTGAGTTCAATTCCCAGCAATCACATGGTGTCTCACAACCATCTGTAATGAGGTCTGGTGCCCTCTTCTGGC
>NC_022013.1:75523184-75534466 GCF_000317375.1 Microtus ochrogaster
CAGGGTTTCTCTGTGGTTTTGGAGCCTGTCCTGGAACTAGCTCTTGTAGACCAGGCTGGTCTCGAACTCACAGAGATCCGCCTGCCTCTGCCTTCCGAGTGCTGGGATTAAAGGCGTGCGCCACCACCGCCCGGCAAGAGACCCATCTGGAAAACCCAGAAATAGACATTTTACGTCTTCTGCTCTGCCTATTTTCCTATACTCAATTGATTCCATTATTCATGCTTCCACACCCCAATCTGATTTTTTTCTTACTGCTCACGCATAGTTATTAATCAAGGGTCTGTGTTCTCTATTAGCCAAGCTACTCGCATTAAAAGCTCTTTATCTCACTCATAAGCAGCTCTTCCAGCTCCCTTGTTATTTTCATCACTCACATCTAAGCTCTTTTCTACTTATTTGAGATGTGTAAAACTCCCCATTGTTAGCAAAGTATGACAGCTCATGCCTGTTATCCCAGCACTCAGGAGGTAGAGGCAGGAGAAACCGGAGTTCAAGGCTAGCCTCTGCTACATAGCAAATTCAAGACTATCCTGGGCTTCTTGTGACCTTTTTTAAAAACAATGACAAAAAAGACTTGCTAAAATTTCCACAGAATGGTGCCTCATTTCCAAAACCTCCCGTTACTACCATCTAACTAAATTACTCAGATTCTGCTGCTTTGTTTGCTTATCAGGTTCAACTTTCTACCTTTCAAGATGGCAGCTCTTCTGTTTGGCTTTCTGCACGAAGAATCGCCTTCTGGTTATCTGCTGTCTGAACTGAGGTGAAATTATAATGAAGATAAAATTAACTTGGTACGTAAGAACTCAAAAGAGAAACGGTCACTGAACCCTACCAAGTACCGAGCACAGTGACTCTGGAACTTCTGGACCCTGCCTCCTTAGAACAAGGACTTAAGAAGTCATAGGTGATTTTAAAAAGGCTGTATCAACTCAGGCGCCCTTCCTCAGCCATGTCCTCTGTCTTCAGTCACTCCCAAGACACTGGGAGCAAGCAAGTTTGGCAGCGTCTGAGGGTTGATAGTGGACATATTTCATGAGGAAGGCTAGAAGAGTATCCTTGGCAAAATTTGGCTCACTGTGCCAAAATGTCCATTGATAGGCTGCTCCCCAGCAGGGGTGTGCTCTAGAAACAAGCCAAAAAGCAGTCCTGTCATTGTGCAAGTATAGCATGAATTTATTCAAGCCTACTTGGCATAGATCAGTCAACTGGTGTGTTTGTTGTTCATTTTATGGGTTGCTGTCAGGATAGAATTGCATGCTACCTATATTAAACTTCTTTCTTATATTTTTAATGGAACTCATAATAATGATAAATGTCAAGGGGCTGGTGAAATAGTTCAGTCAGGATGTACTTGTTGTATAAGCGTGGGTGACCTGAGTTTAGATCACCATCACCCATGAGAGAAACTGGGCAAGGCAGTGCATGCCTGTAATCCCAGCCCTAGGGAAGAGGAGACAGGAGGATTTCTGGGTCTTCATGGCCACCAGCCAAGCTTAATCCATTTGCTCCAGGTTCAGGGAGAGACCCTGTCTAAAACATAAGGGGGAGAGTGATACAGAAAGACACCTGACATGAACCTCCAGCCCCTCACACTCACACAATCATTTGTGTTCCTGCACACGCAGGTGCACGCGCACACACAGTCAAATGATAGCATAGTTAGCATGTAATCTACTGACCCAGGCGTTTGTTAGTACACCAAGTATTACATACTAGTGCTTAAGTATATAGCTGCGTATGCTAGACCATCACGTAACTTTTGCTGAGGGTCCCAGCACGCAAGGCCTGTGTGACAACTGTAACAAGACAAGGTGTGGCCTCCTCTTCCTCCTCCTCCTCCTCCTCCTCCTCTGCTCCCTCCTCACTCTCCCCCCCTTCTCCTCTTTCTCCTTCTCCTGTTGCTGCTGCTTCCGAAAAGAACTGTTGGAAGTTGAGACAATAACAGCTGCCAAACACAGGGCTGCTATTGTTTAATGTCGGGAGCAAAGCACCACCAACTCAAATGCCTACCTAGATCAATTAGTCTGTGACCTCTAAAATCTGGAGCCATAGGACCCTAGCTCATAAGGCTTGAAGCGGTAGGCCTGAGGATCCACCAGTCTAACCCTCGGACCTTGGGCACTCAAAGACCCACAATTGTCAACACTGATCATTTACCTATGCTTCCCATCCAGGTGGAGCAAAACATACCAGGCAGTGGATTGGTCATACGATTGCTACTAAATATACTAAATCTTAAGGAAACTGGACTCTGAGCAGTAAACTTGCCAACATAGTAGATACCATCATAGACTCATCCCCAATCCTGACTTCCCAGATGAGACTTGAGATTGTAGTTTATGAACAAACTGAATATCTACCAAGCCAGGAATGATGATACACCAAGGCGCCAGGGATCACGCGGATATACTTTTGCTGTTAGCAACTATCTCTTCCTCATCTTTTATTTGGAATCTTTTAATTGTCAAGGTCAGAATCTTCTCTGCTTTTCACATGTGGGATATAATGATAGAGATAAACTTTTACTATTTATGGTCAAGATGTGTGCAGAATCAATAGGAAAGTACTCGCGGTGGCGCTCCTACCTGGGGCAGCAACACTCTTGAATTTAGGGTCATTTTGTATCTGAGCTCCATACATGTGCTGTGAATGCCCTTCTCATTTCCCTGACATAGCCATTTCCTGATCTCTTTCCTCATCTTGTTCTGAAAAAGCCTAGGATAAAAGAAAAAGCTTAATTAGTAGGTCTCATTAGCTTCTTAATGGACAGTCCTGCTAAATTTTTCAGTGTATCACCGGGCGCCATTTCCTTAGGCAGGATGCATTCAGAAAATAGATGGCAAAAATGGATGGCAAGAAGTGTTCCTAAGAGCGACTGTGTGGGACTGTTTCTAACCCGACTGGAAGGAAGCCCACATTCGCTGAGCACCCGCAGCATGCCCAGGGATTCAGAATCACTAGTTTATACACAGTTTGTGGAGGTGGAACCTTTAAGTGGTGGAGGATTGCTGGAGGAAGCACATCACTGGGGGTGAGTCTTGGGGCTTTACAGCCTCGCCTCGCTTCCAGTCTCTCCTTCTGTTTCCTGAATGCGGAAGAAAACATGACCAGCCAATCCCTTGCTCCTGCCGCCATGTCATTCTTTCCCCACCATAATGGACTCTGTCCCTCTGGAACCCTATGCTGAAATAAACCCTCTCATCTTTAGGTTGCTTTTGGTCGTGGTGTTTTGTCGCAGTCACAGAAAGGCAACTTATGAACCCTCCAAGAGTGCTAACCCAGGTACCTCAGAGAAGCCCTCTTGCCCAGAAGCCAAAGAAGGGGCTTGAACCAGGGCACATCCTACAGGGCAAGTTGAGGACTCTGCATATGGCAAGCGCCATTTTGTAGCTCTTTAGTACCACATTAATTAGAGGTACTAATTACTAATTAATTAGTACTAATAAGGTACTAATTAGCTACCTGAAGGTTTGTGTCACATTGTGTTAATCAAGGCTTCTCTGAGGTACAGTGTGAGCTGCTCTTGAAGACTCTCGGGCTGTAACTGCGCCTTAGCCCCTTAGGTACATGAGGCGTCTCTCAGTCCCTGCACTGGTGGTGGAGGAGTGACTTGCTTCTGTGTGCATGTGGAGAGTCGTAATGAAGAACGGAGTCTACTCTCAGGTCGAACTGTGTCCTGTCTCCTCCCTGGGTTAATCCAGATGAGCTGGCTCAGGGGCCACCCCTAGGAAGGAGGGTCAGCCTAAGACTACCTTCCCAGAATTCCTTGTCCCTAGCACAGCCCCTACAAACTGCCATGAAGTTTGGCTGGTTCAGCCCTCCTTTCAGAGCTCAGCGAGCCATAACTATTTCCTTTTCTTCTCTCTTGCCTGTCTCCTGATGCTGGGCAGCGTCTGTACATGCCTTTAAACCCCTCTCGTTCACCCATGAGATTCCTCGCTGGTTCTAAGTCTGCCCCTTTCTCCTGTCCTCCTCCTGATGCTGGGCAGCTTCTGTAGATGCCCTCCCCACAATGTGGCAGCCTGTGTCATGGGACTGACCTCTAGACCAGCCGATCTTCTCCGTTCTCCTCCTTTCTACAGCCTGTCCTGGGGTTTTCTTTCGAATTCTAATAAATTGTCCTCGAGTTTCCAGTTAGATCTGTTATTGGTATTTTATTAACAAGACAAAGAACTCCAAGAGGGACCCGGTTTTCCTGGTAGCATACGGTAGCTTTGCCCAGATACCCGAGACTTCAGTAACACTTATGTCCTCATTTTTTATTCTTTAATTGACAGAGAAAACAAACCTGTTCCTGCACCCTAGACAGCATCAAAGCAGATGGGGAAGGAGGGCCAAAGTCAGTCTCCACTTGCAGGGCTGTGCTCACTGAGTGAAGGGTTGAGCCTCCTAGGCAGCACTTCACACCTCACCTTCTCCCTCATCTCTAAGAAGTGACGTCGGGATTATGTTACAGTCCTAACTTACTGCGCGCTGGACCTTCCTTTATAGTGATCCTGCCTCTACTACCTTAAGTCAACCCCACTAGCAACTGCTAAAACTTGGGGGCACCAAAGACGTCCTGTGATAGGTGAATGGATAGGTAAAGGGTAGTAGAGCTGGACAAGAGAGCATCATTTGCCACTAAAACTGAAGAGCTGGACGTGAGAGCATCATTTGCCACTAAAACTGAAGCATGATGTGAGGGTGCATGGGGGAATATTACACGCACATGGCTAAGTGCAACAGGTCAACACAGAAAAGGCCCTGCTGTACTATTCCAATCATGAGACATTCTAGGAAGACAGAAACACAGGCATTCTACAGATCTGTGGCCTTTGGAAGTTAGTGCAGGGACAATGCTCTGAAACTGGGTTGTTTAAAAATTACTTTATTGTTCTTTGTAGTGTTGGGGGATTTTTAAACACTTTTTTTAAAAACTAGAGGCTAACCCTGCACATAAGGTTTTAATACCTATGATCAGAGAAAGTACATACTTCCAATCAAAAATCATTTGGAAGAAACCGTGACATACTTGATGCTAGCATCTGCAGCTAAAGACTTCTGTAAGCCTGGCATCTCCATGAAGTGACTGGTGGGCCTCCAGCTGTCTGTGCCTTCCTTTTTGGGGAACAATGTTTCATACCTCTCAACATGCTTTGCCCACACCCTCTTGGCAAATCAATGATCTGGAATTGATTGTGAGCATTAAATCAATCCAGATGCCCAAAGTCACAGCAGCCCTCCTGAACTCTCTGCCTCCCCGTTCATCTTTCTGAGCTTTACAGAGTGTGGGCATTGTGTGACACCAACCGCTCACAGACTCAGCTTTCAGGGAGCCTTCTAACCTGGCCGTGACTAAGCTTCTTAACCTGACTCTCACTTACCAAATGTATCTGGGCTTTCAATGTCTGGAACAGAGGTCCATTGTGTGTTCATCATTTCAGGTTGACTTGTACTAAATAAGAAAAAAAGGTCAAAGACACCAGCAGTTCCCAGGTTGAGGCAGGTTGCCCAGAGGCCATTCTGAATGAAGACCGTGTCCTGGAATAGTGTCCCATGTGATTGATCATGTGGAACTGGGTGATGTGGTGCAGGAAAGGTCACAGAGAGTTGGTGACCTCCACCCACATGGGCAATACTGACTGGACTTGTGGGTTCAAATACATAAGGACATGAAGTTGAGAGAGAGCTGTGACTGGGAGTTCTTTGGGGTGAGGGCTAGATATGACCAAAATATATTGGCATACATGTATGAAATATTCAAATAAGTATAAATTAAAATGAAAACACAAAATTAAGGCAGGGAATGATAAAGAAAGACATCCAGCATGGTCCATGGTCCTCTAGCACCGACAGGCACGCATGCATTGGCACATGCACTCACATGCATAAGCAAACACATGCGGACATACATGTCACACATCTACAAATAAAGAATGCTGCTAAATGCCCCGTCCTAAGATGATGACATAGACATAATACCACTTGCTTTGATTTGAACAAGCAGCCAGGTACGGTAGGTTGCCTGAATTCAGAAGGATCAAGGCAGAAATGAATGCCTGCGACTTCTGGATCCAGAACCCATGGCCTTCACCTAAGCTGTGCTGCCTCACACACTGAAATACGAACAGTTCAACATTCTGAACAGTGCAGTGGTGATTTGTGCCCAAAATGTCAGCTGCACAAGAAAATTAAAGCAGCTTAAGCTGTGGATCACATCTACTCAATAAAGGCTTCTAATCTCAACAAAATAATTGCTACTGTCCAAATGTCAACTGAGCTACCCACACTCCCCTTTAGGTAAAATGCGGGGAAATGCCGAATCAGCATGGTGTGATTTTAGAGTTTTGCTCATTTGTCCTTCTCCTAAAATGACATCAGGTCCTAGGGTACCCTGTTCCATGCCCATCTCGGTGTAGGGTTTTGTGTACAGAGAAAGCACACGGTCAATAAGCTGTGGCTTGGTATGTATGATGATCAATATCGTTACCTTGACAGGGTCTAGAGCTACCCAGGAGACAGACCTCTGGGCATGGCTGTGAGGATCTTCTAGAGTTAACCAGGGTGAGAAGATCCACCCACAGTCATTCCATGGACTGGAGTCCTGGGAGATAAAGGAGGAAGCGAGCTGAGCACCAGCATCCATCTCTGCCTCCTGACTCTGGATGCAGTGTGAGCCGCTCACATCCCAGCACCGTGCCTTCCCCTCCACCCACAAACTGTGACCCAAAACAAATCCTTTCTCCTTTAAGCTGCTTTTGTCACAGCTGTGAGAAAAGTGATACAGCCTTGAAAACTGTTCCATGAAAATGAAACAGAAACATCAGGCTGGAGAAGTTTGGAGTCTGGGGAAGAAGTCAACTGCTCAGTGACATGCTGGGGCACTTCTCAGGGAGACACCAAGTCCTTAAAGAGTCACTAATCCAGTCTCTTCGTCCTTTACCTAGCGTAAAGGAACAGGTTTACCCAATCTTTACAAAGAGTGAGTTGTTTAGAACTCAGAATAAATACGGTCACTATTGACAAGCAACTTGGAACAAAAGGTGGCCAAACTTGAATGAGTGTGCTACCACTGTATTAAATATAACTACAATGTGTACCGGCAAGAAAATAAAAATAAAATTGTGTAAGAGTTTGTGACAAGGTAAACCCAGAAAAGGGGATGCGGATGGCAAGATCATTTCTCCCTTAGTCTTTCATGTGTGCTCATGCATGTGCATGTGTGTGTACACGTGTTCGTGGGTGCATGTGTGCGTGCGTGTGTGTGTGTGTGTGTGTGTGTTGGGGGAGGTTGAGCCTAGGTCTTTGAACATGCAAAACATTATTGCAACACTGAGCTACATGGTCCATGTGCTCCTCTTTTCTTTACTTTGGTTCTACACTTTCTTTGCAGGGATGCTTATGGCATAAGCAGCCTTGGAAGACAGATCATGCCTCCCTCTGAAGTAGAAGGGAGTTTTATTTCCTAGCCCATACCATAAAAATATTATGTCCCTCCAGGGCAATGGCTGGGCAGGAGTACTGACAGACCATCTTTAAAGATGGAAGCTTCTTGAGAACGGGAAGACGGCTCAGTCAGTAAAGTTCTGATAACCCTGAGCCTGAGTCCCTAAACCTAGTTTATTTTTTAAGTCTGACATGGTGCTACATAAATGTGATTCTAGGGCTGGGGAGATAGAGACTAGTGGGGTTTGCTGGCCACTCAACCTAGCCAAATCAAGACGCTCTAGGCCAGTGAGAGGCAATGCCTCAGAAAACAAGGTGGACACTGTCCTGAGTGATGACATGCACACAAACACAGGGTCTTGAATATATACACGGGTAGACTCTGAAGAACCGGAGCATGGCTTAACTCAGGCCTGACAAAGAATGGGACTAGCCAGAGCATGATGGGCACAGTGGGGATGCCTAAGCAAAGCTGCAGAGGTAAGGATGGATGGAGTCTACCACCCTGGTGGACAGAGCCGGGGGTGTGGGCCCATCATAATTCTTCACTGGCCTCCTGATGTCTGCCATGCCTGGCAAGCTGCCCGAATGTCCTAGTCTAGACTAGATGTTTATAGGCTAAGAATCTGTGGCAGTCATCTATATCTGTGGGTGTAGGAGGGACATGAGAAGCGAGGAAGAAATGTTAAAAGAGCTGGGGGAGAAGAATGGAATTCTTATAGTGGGACTAGAGGGAGGACTCTTTGGAAGATGAAGGAGACCGGCGGGAGGAGGATGTAGAGGAAGCCATGGAGAGTGGGTAAGAGTAGCGTGGATAACACCTATGTAGGAAAATGGCATCAGGAAGCCCACTACTGTGTGTGATACTGTTAAAAAAATAAGTTAAGAAAAAGAAATGACTACACCAAGTGAAACCAATAGCAGATGTCACGGCCCAGTGTAAAAGACTTAGACCACCTATGTGTCAGGTCAGGGTCCCTTTCTTCAATGTAAGGTACTTAGTATGCAGAAGTTACCCATGCCTCATGGCATGAGCTCAGGGGATTGAAGCTCAGCAAAGATCCATGAGAAAGGCGAATGCTGTGTCCACAGCTCTAAGGAACCTCACCAGAAGCTTCTATGTGACTTTAGAGGTTCTACTTGTTGGTGGGCACAGTAAAGCTTCAAGTTTGTTGTGTATGTGTGTCATTGTGTGTGTCTGTGTGTATCTGTGTGTCTGTGTGTGTGTATGTCTGTGTGTGTGTTTCTGTGTGTGTCTGTGTGTGTGTTTCTGTGTGTGTCTGTGTGTATGTGTGTGTCTGTGTGTGTGCGTTTGAGTTCCTGGTACACTCTGAACACTAACCCTCCTCAGAGAAACTCTGTGAATTATGTTCCCACTCTATGTGCACCTCCGCCCTGAAGGTCACTTCTCCTTCAGGACAGACGCTATCAGCTCTGCTGTAGTCTCACTTGCTGATCGTTTTTCTTGTATGTACAAAACTATATCATGCTTACCCCAGTTCTTGACAGTCCCTTACTGAAAGAGCGCAGGACGTTACTAGGGAGCTGACACCGTTCTATACTACAGTTTTGTTGGGCATAACAGCCTATATGACTCTTGGGGGTAGGACACCAAATGCAGGAAATAAAGCATTTCCTCAATTCTGGACCCATGTTGACATTGAGCACAAGAGACATCATTGCTGAAAATAATCAGTTTTCAAGCACAACTGTCAAGATGTGTCACGTAAACCCAGGGGAATCCCATGCACTCCCGTCTGGGCTCTCCCTTTCTCTATACACAGTATTTGTGTGAGACTGCAAGCCAACTGATAGCCTTGGCATTTGAATCCATCAGTCAGTAAGCAAAGACAAAGTCCTGCCACGAGGGCAACAGGAGGGGACATTTTGGTGACAGTAAAACAAGCTCTTTTACTGCCAAAGGCTTCTTTAAACCAGCCACCAGTATCTCTTCCGGGAAACTTAACTATTGATATAAACATTTCAAACCATGAAAACTTTTCAAGATTGATGTGTGTGTGTGTGTGTGTGTTCATGTGTGTGTGTGTGTGTGTGTGTGTGTGTGTGTGTGTGTATGTGTGTGTGTGGTGTTCATGTGTACAAGGGTGCATGTAGGGAGGGATTTGTGAGTCCACGTGGAAAGCAGCGGAGAATCTTAACTGCCATTACTCAGAAGCCAGCCACTTTGGTTTTTGAGAAAAGGTCTCTCACTCGCCTGGAACTCATCCAATAGGCCAGCTTGGGTGGCCAGTATCTCTTGGGGAACAGGCTATTTCTGACTCCCTAGCCCTCAATTACAGTCACGCATCACCACGTCTGACTCTTTGCCCGCGTTCTGGAGAGCAATCTCAGGTCTTGTTTGCAAGACTGGCACTTTACCCACTGAGCCATCTCCCCAGCCCTGACTTTGCGCTGATATAAAACATTTTAGTGTGGAGGTCACCAAAAGCCACCTATCTATGAAAATCTTGGGTTTTATCTTGCTAAAAGCTCTGACAAACTCAAGGAATGTGGCAACAGTGAATGCATTAGATGTTAGAAAATATGGCCCATTTTCCATTCTCATGGCTTGATTTCATCTCTATAACCAATAACCGCACATAGTGTGCATAGTGTTAGTCGATACTCAGAACATGACCGCAGTAACACCCTGTTATCCATCTCCAGACAGCCCTCAGAGGCCCAGGTCCGCAGGAACAAACATAAAGCCATATGTCAAGTCTGAAAACCATGTCGAATCCCAGGGTCTTAAAATGCAGGTGGCTTGAGAGCTTTAACTCCTGCTTCCAGAAAACAACAAGGATTCCTCATCCCCACCAGTGGGTGGAGCTTCCTCATCCTCCCAGTGGGTGAGCTTCCTCATCCTCCCAGTGGGTGAGCTTCCTCATCTCCCCCAGTGGGTGGAGCTTCCTCATCCTCCCAGTGGGTGGAGCTTCCTCATCCCCCAGTGGGTGGAGCTTCCTCATCCCCCAATGAGTGGAGCTTCATCATCCTCCCCAGTGAGAGGAGCATCCTCTATCCCCCCCAGTTGGTGGAGCTTCATCCACAGTAGGTGGAGTTTCCTCACCCCCCCCAGTGGGTGGAGCTTCTTTATCCTCAGTGGGTGGAGCTTCAACATCCTCCAGTGAGAAGGGCTTCCTCCTTCCCCAGTGGGTGAAGCTTCCTCATCCTCAGTGGGTGGAGTTTCCTCACCTCCCCCCCAGTGGGTGGAGCTTCATCATCCCCCTCAGTGGGTGGAGTTTCCTCACCTCCCCCCAGTGGGTGGAGCCACAATCCACGACACAGCCCCGCTCTGCTTTCTCTCTGAGGTATTCAGTCACCCATATGAGGTTCCTAGCCTTTCTGCCCTACTGTGATATTCCCTGGCATTGACTTGAGATTCTAAAAAACTAGGAAAATCTGATTAATTAAAGCCTCGAACTAAAGATCAGTAGACATAATGGAATGATTGTTTGTTATTTTGCTGAGGAGACCAACAAATCTACAAGAGGGCAAAGGACTTCATTACGGAAATTAGGGCTAGCCAGGGCCCTGGTGCGCTACAGCTTATGGGATTCCCAAATTCAGCCCAAAGTCATTTCCGCTATGAAACCCAACCCTCCTTCCTCCAGATGAGATTTATCTAATCCATGTTCTGTTGCAACCTCTGTGTCGTTTGATGTTGCATTCTAATTTATCTGTAAACCTAATCTCTTACAAATGGAGAAACCAGGGGGCAGCTCGATGGTAGGGCATCAGTACAGTAAGCATAAGGTCCTGCTTTCAATCCCCAGCACCACAAAAATTATATATATTTATCTTAAATATGTACTTAATATATTATAATTATATATCTAAGTATTACATTT
>NC_022013.1:75534586-75556513 GCF_000317375.1 Microtus ochrogaster
GTTATATATAATTATATTAAATATATATTTAACTACTCTCAGTAATTAACAGTTTCTTCATAAATGTTTTTGTTTTCCAGTTGAGTGAATTAATAAATCAAATCTGACAACCGGATTGATACATTAAGAGAAGGCCGCGGGCCGCTGCTGAGACCCAGAGCTGAAACACTAAAGCAATGTTGCGGAAAGCAAAGTAAATTGGGTTTGCATTTTTAAACTGTAATTAACATTCTCTTCTCTCCTCTGAGAGAGACTTTGCTCCCAAGGCTATTTAAGGAATCGGGGGAACAAAACGTCAGCGGCTTCACCCTCCTCCTTCCAACTCTAATTACCAGAATTATCAAAGGCTGAAGGGTCCCCCAGGAACAAGGCAGGTTCCCACAGAGCAAATCTTCTGGGAGAGACAGCAAGTGGGTAGGGGCTTCTCCTCCCAGAATTCCAAGCAGCCACAGAGCATGGGGCAGCTCCATGGTGGACAGGTTTTCCCCAAAGGGCTGATTCATTCTTCTGGGAGCCACCAGATGCCCCGTGGGCCCATCCAGCAGAGCCTGCATCTGCCCTGAGGACTGGAAGCTCCTCATCTGCCCCTGTCCCCACCCTCTCAGTCTCTGGGTTCCTGGCTGTGCCTGGAGATTTAGTAAGAACTACTAAAGATTTGTCTTCTCCCAATCAATGCTCAGCATTTTCAATCAATCCCCTTCTCTCCCAAGAACTTACATAGTTCTAAGAGTCAACTTTGAAAATACACTACCATTTAAGACAGTAGATCCTGGCTTTGTAGCATGAACACCTGTTCTCATAGTTCGTATTTGCATAGTAACTTCTGGCTTCATGGTGTGAACACTTGTTCTCACAGCTGGTATTCTACATAGTAACTTCTAGTGTTATGATGTGAACACTTGTTCCCATCGCTGGTATTCTGCATAGTAATCCCCAGCTTCATGGTGTGAATACTGGTACTCACAGTTGATATTCTGCACAGTAATTCCTGGCTTCATGGTGTGAACACTGGTACTCACAGTTGATATTCTGCACAGTAATTCCTGGCTTCATGGTGTGAACACTGGTACTCACAGTTGATATTCTGCATAGTAACTCCCAGCTTCATGGTGTGAACCCTTGTTCCCATCACTGGTATTCTGCATAGTAACTCCTGGCTTCATGGTGTGAACACTGGTACTCACAGTTGATATTCTGCACAGTAATTCCCGGCTTCATGGTGTGAACACTTGTTCTCGTGTCTGGTATTCTGCATAGTAACTTCCGGCTTCGTGGTGTGAACACCTGTTCTCATCACTGGTATTCTGCATAGCTCATATTTCTGAAAATCCACCAGTCTGGTCTTTACATTTATGCAAACTAAGATCTTGTCTGTTGAAATAGTAACCCCCCAAAGCAGTGCTATTGGGAGGTGGGGGTCTTAGGGAGCAGATTAAGTTATGAGACTGCAACCCTTAAGAATGGGGTCGGTGCTGTCTGTTAGGGTTCCTACTTCTGTGATAAAACACTATGACCAAAAGCAAGGTGGGGAGAAAGTGTGTGTTTCACCTTAGAGCCTGTAAGTCCATCACTGAAGGAAGCCGGGGGGGGGGGCAGAGTGGAGGCAGGAAATGGGTCAGAGGCCATAGAAGAATACTGCTTACTGGCCTGTTCCTCATGGTTTACTCAGTCTGCTTTCTTATACATCTCAGGACTCCCTGAGCTGGGCCCTACCATATTGACAATCAATCAAGAAAATGTACCACATGCTTTCTCAGGAGCCAATTGGGTTGAGGCATTTCTCAGTTGCGGTACCCTCTTCCCAAATGAGTCTAACCTGACATAAAACTATCCAAGACAGGTGCTTTTATGCAAGAGGCTAAAAGAAGATCCCCCACAACCCATCCCATCTCTGCGTGAGACTAGGGGGAGTTGGCCAATAACACCCTCACTCCTGTCCCCCATGGGTTCTTCCCAATGCTTACAGTCTCCCCTACTGAACGGACACTCAGCAAACAATGGTGAAATGAACTCATGTGTTACATTGTTTCCTTCGCTTTCACATCTGGGAAAACGCTGGATAACTAATTCAAACCTGGAGAACAATACTGTCGATAATTTGTCCATGCTGGGATGGTCAGTGAGTCCTATCCCTGCACAGCACTCCTTCCACACCCTTCTTCTCTCCCGCTATTGAATACTCAAACCCACGCCTCAAGGTGCTCCTTAGTTGTGCTGATCTCTTGAGTACTGGGTACAGCATCCCCAGACTCAGACCTCTGCATTCTCCCCTGCTTCACCCCACACAAAGTTTTGTTTTGTTTTTCATTTTCCTTTACAACTCCTTCTTGGTAATCTCTTCAGAATCATCATCACATTAGTGTGTGCTTTGCAAATGCTTAGTTAAATTTTAATTATTAATAAGGTAATAATAGGCTGGCATGGCTCCTAAAGAAAGATGAAGCAATTTGTAGGATTGGAAATCACATAAGTAACTTCTTTTGTTATAAATAAACTTAACTTTGTTGAACCTAAAAATGACATCTGCTAAGAATGGCAACAAATAAATGTAACTAATTGTTTCTTGATTTCCATGCATCTGTCAAGAACTTGTCTGTTGCTTATTGACAGATTATATGCACAGTCCAAACCATAGTAAGTGGAAATAATTTCTGCCATTCTGCTGTCCTTATGATTATCAACATCAAAATTAGAAGACTGGGGAATTGTCCTTTCTGAAGAGGGAAACGTTCCTTAAATGAATTTATAAATCTGTGAGAAGTGAAAATGTCCCTACCCTGGAGCATAGACCCAGTGCCTCTGTATTTCTCAGCACTGTTTTGCAGCACTGTTTGAACAAGTGGTGAGGGATGGCCACAGCAACGCAACTGTGACTCTTCTCCAAAACTAATGAGTCCCAAGTCAGTTTCCTGAGTGACCTGTGCCCTGCTCAGTTCAATAGAAGACAGAAACCTTACCAAAGGACTTCGCAGCATAGGGCAGAGTGAGTTTATTCTCTACCAAGTGCTATACTACAAAAAGAAGCTCCTGCCCTTGGTACTGGGGCTAGAAAGTCTTGATAGGGCTCTTCGTTGTGTTTCATTTTGCTTCATTAAAAATATGTGTCCATTAATTATAAAGAAACAGAGTCATTGATAGATATAATTATAGTTAAATACCGTTGCCCAACTTATTTTACTTAATATCAGTGCTGGAGATTGAATGTGGGTCCTCGTGCATGCTAGGCACACTTTCTATCACTGAGCTATGCCCCATTCCTTAACCAACTCAATAAGATAGATGAAGAAGATACACAAATAGGAAAGGAAGAAGTCCAAGTGTCCTTATTTGCAGATGATATAATTCTATATGTAAAGACCCTCAATGCTCCAACAGAAAACTCCTGCAGCCAATAATACATTCAGCAAAATAACAGGACACAAAAGTAACATACAAAAATCAATAGCGTTCCTATACACAAAACCTACAAATATATTAAGAAAAAAATCAGGAAAGAAATATCATTCATAATAACCTCAAAAATAAAATAAAATATCTTAAAATAAATTTATGTGAGGAAGTGAAAGACTTGTACAATGGAAACCTTAAGACACTCCGAAAAGAAATTAAAGAACATACTAGAAGATGAAAAGACCTCTCGTGCTCATGTATCGTTATGGTTAATATTGTGAAAATAGCCATATTACAAAACTCAACCAACAGGTTCGAAGACACGCCCATCAAAATTCTAATGCAATTTGCACAGAAGTTGGAAAAAATACCTTAAGTTTCATATGAAAACACAAAAGACCAGGATAGATAAAAAAAAATAATTCTAAATTGGAGGGGCCCTAGGGAGAGCTTGGGGGAGTGGGATGGTTGAGATGGAGGAAGGATGGATATGAGAGCAGGGAAGAAGATATCTTAATTAAGGGAGCCATTTTGGGGTTGGCAAGAGGCTTGGCTCTATAGGGGTTCCCAGGTGTCCACGGTGATGTCCCCAGCTAGGACCCTGAGCAGTGGAGGAGAGGGCATCTGAACTGGCCTTGTTCTGATGACTATCTTGAATATCACCATAGAACCTTTGTCTGATGACAGATGTAGATAGAGACAGAGACCCACATTGGAGCACTGGACTGAGCTCCCAAGGTCCAGTTGAAGTGCAGAAGGAGGGAGAATATGAGCAAGGAAGTCAGAACCACAAGGGGTTGGTCCACCCACTAAGACAGTGTGCCTGATCTAATGGGAGCTCACCAAAGCCAGCTGGACTGGGACTAAATGAGTATATGATCAAACTGGACCCTTGAATGTGGCTAACAATTGGAGCCAACTGAGAAGCCAATGATAATGGCACTGGGATTTGTCTCTACTGCATGTACTGGCTTTTGGGGACCCTAGTTATTTGTATGCATACCTTCCTCAGCCTGGATGGAGGGGGGAGGGCCTCGAACTTCCTACAGGGCAGGGTACCCTATCCTCCCTTAGGACAGGAGGAGGAGGGGGGAGGTTGAGTCGGGAAGTGGAAGGAAAATGGGAGAAGGGGAGGAAGTGGAAATTTTGAATGGTATTATTTGTAGAGCAATAAAAAAATAATCCTGACTATTAAAAGCACTTCCAAAGTATCACTGTCCCAGATTTCAAGCTATTCTGCAGAGTTATAATAATGAAAACCTCATGGTACTGGCATAATATCAGACACGTTCATCAATGGACTAGAATTGTTGGCCTACATATAAACCCACCTGATTTTTGACAAAGAGGCCAACAATACCCACTAGCATCTTCAGCAAATGGTGATGATCAAATTGAAAAACTACGTGTAGAGGAAAGAACCTTGATCCTCATCTCTCATTCTATATAAAACCAAGCTCCAAATGGATGAAGGCCCTCAATGAAAGACCTGATACCTTGCAAGAAGGGCAAGTGGAGAGTATGCTTAAACTGACTGGCATGGGACTTCCTGAATAGCATCCTGATCGTGAAAGCATTAAGGCCAACTGATGAATGGGACTGCGTTAAACGAAAAAGCTTCTATCCAGCAAAGGGCACTGTCGTACAGGTGAAGAGGCAGCCACAGAAAAGGATGGGAACAGTCCCCATAGGCTCATATACTGCAAATGGTAAACTGTTTGAAAAGGGTGAGGAGGAGTGGCCTAGTTGGAGGAAGTATGCTACTAGGAGTGGTATCTGAAGTTTCAAACGCCCATGCCAGGCCCAGCCTAGCTTGTTCTCTGCTTTGTACCTGCAGAAGGGGATGTAAGTACTCAGCTGCTAACCAGCACCACGCCCGCCTGTGCTCTCAGCTGCTAACCAGCACCACGCCCGCCTGTGCTCTCAGCTGCTAACCAGCACCACGCCCGCCTGTGCTCTCAGCTGCTAACCAGCACCACGCCCGCCTGTGCTCTCAGCTGCTAACCAGCACCACCCCCGCCTGTGCTCTCAGCTGCTAACCAGCACCACACCCGCCTGTGCTGTGGGAGCTCCTTTAGCCCACAGCCTTTAAGATACCAGCCCACCTGGGTGTGGTCTCTTATTCTATAAATGCAGCCATAAAGCATACACTTGCACTCTTGCTTCCCGCTCCCGCTTCCAGCTGCTGGATTCCGTTCCTGTTCCTCGTTCAAGAGTCTACCCCTAAATAAATAACCCTTTACTATATGTAATTCTGAACCGGTGTGGGATTATTTCGTAACTTCTGTCATCGTCCTGAGCCCAAATGTGGGGACCAGTCTACCCATTTGGGGATTGGTTTGTCAGCTGTGTGGCACATTGGGCACTGACTCTCCTGCTCCTTGCTCAAGCAGGCACGCAGATGCAGCACACTGCTGCTCAGTGTTCCTGGCATGTGACCCACATGCTGCCACTCTGCACATTACATACTGGCCCACACGCTGCTGCCTGTGATCCCTGTGGTGCACACAGTCCACAGTTTGCACTGATGGAAAACTTTTCTCTTTATCTTGGACCCCAACTCTCTGAATCATTTGATCGTCTTAATAACTGCTCTTAATTTGTTAAACAAAGCATATTTTTCAGTACCTAAGTAACACATGCTGTTCACTGCTGATAGCACCTCTTGGACACGCGGCTGCAAGTGTGACAACTACTGGCCAATAACGATTATTACACCTATTCCAACTCACTGTAATTGCCTTATGACAGGTAAGATCTAAAAACTTACAAAAATTACTGAAAACGTAACTATCCAACAGAGAATTCTCAACATAAGAAGTTCAAATGGCCAAAAGACATTTAAGGTCATGCTCAACTTCCTTAGCAATCAGGGAAATGCAAATCAAGACAACTTTAAGATACCATCTTACACCTGTCCGAATGGCTAAAATAAAAAACACCAATGATAGCCTTTGCTGGAGAGGCTGTGGAGGAAGGGGTACACTCATCCATTGCTGGCAAACTTGTGCAACCACTTTGGAAAGCAATGTGGCAGTTTCTCAGGAAATTCGGGATCAACCTACCCCTGGACCCAGCAATACCACTCTTGGGAATATACCCAAGAGATGCCCTATCATACAACAAAAGTATATGCTCAACTATGTTCATAGCAGCATTGTTTGTAATAGCCAGAACCTGGAAACAATCTAGATGCCCTTCAATGGAAGAATGGATGAAGAAAGTATGGAATATATACATATTAGAGTACTCAGCAGTAAAAAACAATGACTTCTTGAATTTTGCATGCAAATGGATGGAACTAGAAAACACTATCCTGAGTGAGGTAAGCCAGACCCAAAAAGAGGAACATGGGATGTACTCACTCATATTTGGTTTCTAGCCATAAATAAAGGACATTGAGCCTATAATTAGTGGTCCTAGAGAAGCTAAATAAGAAGGTAAACCCAAAGAAAAACATAAAGTCATCCTCCTGGATATTAACCTTCATCAGGCGATGAAAGGAGACAGAGTCCCACATTGGAGCCAACGGACTGAAATCCCAAGGTCCAAATCAGGAGCAGAAGGAGAGAGAGCATGACCAAGGAACTCAGGACCGCGAGGGGTGCACCCACACACTGAGACAATGGGGATGTTCTATCAGGAACTCACCAAGGCCAGCTGGACTAGGTCTGAAAAAGCATGGGATAAAATCGGACTCACTGAACATAGCGGACAATGAGGACTACTGAGAAGTCAAGAACAATGGCACTGGGTTTTGATCCTACTGCACGTAATGGCTTTGTGGGAGCCTAGGCTGTTTGGATGCTCACCTTATTAGACCTGGAAGGAGGTGGGAGGTCCTGGACTTCCCACAAGGCAGGGAACCCTGACTGCTCTTCGGGCTGATGAGGGAGGGGGAGTTGACTGGGGAAGGGGGGAGGAAAATGGGAGGTGGTGGTGGGGAGGAGGCAGAAATCTTTAATATACAAATAAATAAATAAATTCTGAAGAAAAGTTCAATAATTAGTTTGCTTATACTATAGATGGAATTCTGCAAGGCTTATGAGATTTTCCTTCTACATTCCTTTATTTGATTTGAGGAATTAGTTTTGTTTTTCATATTATCTCATGAAAAATGGTTTAATGATAGGGCCAAGAATGAGGCACTTTTAGAAATGATACAGTCTTTACAGACTAATAATAAGCAGCTAGTTGAGAAGATCAGTACTATGGAGCGGGATAGCATCAATTTGACAGAATTATCTGAAAGGATTTGTGTTGTTTATTTTAACAATCAGAATTGGTTAAAAAGTTACGATAGATTAACAGATAAGGTATCTCTCCAGGAAGGTAATATGCACACTATCAAAATTATGTCCAAGAATGAGACATTATCTTTCCTGGACAACTTTCATATCTTGAAATCCTCAATGAGTGCATTAGAACAGAACACTGGACAATAGATTCAGACTGTATCAAAGGCAGTAGTAAAAAGAATTGAAAATATTGATGAATTTATTGAAATTGATGAGCAAGGAAAGAAGGTACAAGGACAGGATTTAGCCTTATCAGTACATGCCAGACCCCTGGATAACTTACATGGAGCTTTAACGGCATATCTGGTAATTTCCTCAGAAAGACCATCTGGCAATAAGTACTCTAAGGTAGTCAGAGAATATACATGGGAACCAATACGTATGAGCCATATAAAAGAAATTAAACAAGCAATAATTATTTTATTTATTTATTTATTTTGGTTTTTGGTGTTTTGAGACTGGGTTTCTTTGTAGCTTTGGAGCCTGTCCTCTAACTAGCTCTTGTAGCGCAGGCTGGCCTTGAGCTCACAGAGATCTGCCTGCCCCTGCCTCCAGAGTGCTGGGATTAAAGGCATGCACCATCACCACCAAGCCCAAGCAATAGTTCTTATAAACTATGTTCATCTTTTGTCAGGGACACGGTGAAAATGTAGGCTTCAAACAATAAGGCTACCCAAAACGATTGGCTTCAATTAATCTCTGTGGTCCTAGAAGATGAAACTCAGCTGCTTTGGAAGTGTTATTGGAGAGAAGAGAAAAAAAATTTAAAACAACAGGGGAAAGCAAAAGGATTTGAGAATTCCCAAGATCAAGTCTTGGTGAGGGTCATTACTCTGATCCTTAGAAACAGGCTCACTACAACAAAAACACCTTGTCTTTATGTAGCACAGGAGCTTTAAATGCTTGGGACAGGATTCAGGAATTAGGAAGAGAGTTGAATCATATATTGGGGTTAAACAGGGCCAGAGAGAACACTTTAGTGACTTCTTTTAAAGCTGAACTAAGGCTGTCCAAGTAGGAGTGAGAGACCCTGAAGCTAGGTGTGTAATTATCAAACTTTTGGCTTTTGAAAATGCCATCTTAAAATGCAAGAAGATCTTTGGACCTTTAAAGCTCAGATTAGCACCAATAGATGAATGGATCTTGTATACAATGAATGTTGAAACATTTGACTATAGTACTGTGGCCTGAGTAGGAAAGGAGATTTCCAATGGTATAAGGAGACACCAAAATGCCAAATGTTTTAATTGTGGTAGAATAGGACATCTAAGAAGGGACTGGAGACAAGGAATTCCTAATAATAATATCTCTTCTCAGAATGGCAATAATAGGAGGACTCAGCCTTCTGGTTTATGTAGGAGGTATAGCAAGGGCCAACATGGACCAATGAATGTAGGTCAACAAAAGACAGACAAGGCAACCTGATAATACTGGAAAACTCCTTGGGGGATGCCTTTCACAGGCCCCCATGTCAAACAAGGACCAGTCATTCCCAGTGGAGAACATGTCTCACTAGGAAAATTAAACAATCGAGTACCCACTGGAAAAAAAAAAGCATACTGTTCTGGATGGTGGAGTAGACATGGAGGATGAATCAAAAACTTCAATAGGAAATAGGAAATGTATATTTTGGCAGACTTCTATAAATTATCAAAGACTAAAGCTAAGAGTGCATATATAAATGGCATTGTAGTTGAGGGATTACTAGACATGGGTGTGGACATGAGTATCATTACTCCAGAATCTTGGCATCTTCAAGAGGTATATATTCAATTCCTAGTAATTGGAACCCTATCTCAAGTGAAACAAAGCACAAGGTCGGTTGAATGCATAGGGCCAGAAGTACAGAAAGGAATGCTGAGGTCATATATAGCTAATATTATATTGAATTTATGGGGTTGTGACCTATTGCAGCAATGGAATACACAGATTAATATTCCTGCAGTCTCAAAAACTCATGTTTCTGGGAAGGATATTATAAGCTATTATAAACCAAGGTCACCAGCCATTCAGGCTATATAAGAACACAAAGCAACTAGCAAACCTTCAGAGGTACTAACAGCCTTGCCTCCAAACTAGTTAACTGAGAAACCCCTATGGGCTGAACAATGGCCTTTAACAAAAGACAAACTGCAGACTTTAGAACAGCTGGTACAGGAGCAACTAGATGCTCGCCATATTGAGGAATGAACCAGCTCTTGGAATTCTCCTGTATTTGTTGTTAAAAAGAAATCTGGAAAATGGAAAGTGGTGACAGATCTAAGAGTTGTCAACAAGGTTATTCAACCTATGGGCCCTCTACAGTCTAAAATTCCTCTGCCTTCTCTATTACCAAAAGGATGGCCTCTTATAGTTACTGATTTAAAGGATTGTTTCTTCACTATACCTTTACAAGAAAAGGACAGAGAAAAATTTGCTTTCACTCAGCCTACTAGAAGATACCAGTGGACTATCTTTTCACAGGGAATGCTCAATAGCCCCACCCTGTACCAATACTTTGTAAGTCAGCCATTGGAAATAATACATGACAATTTCCTAAGTCTACAATTTACCATTACATGGATGACATTTTGTTATCTGATTCAAATGCAGATACTTTAGAAATGTTTAAAGAAATAAAGAAAGTTTTGCTTAAACATGGATTACAAATTTCTCTTGAGAAAGTACAAAGAGGAGATTCTGTCAATTACCTAGTTTACAAAATAGGTTTACAGAAAATCAGACCACAAAAGGCACAAATTAGGAGAGACTGAGAACTCTTAATGACTTTCAAAGATTGTTAGGAGACATTTCCAGTCTAAGACCAGCTGTTGGGATAACACCTGATCTATTAATTTATTTAAACAAAACCTTAGATGGTAACAAAGACTTAAATAGTCACATGGAATTAAAAGCTGAAGCAGAAAAAAAGTTGATAGTCATTGAAGAGACATTACAGGAGGCACTTGTAGATAGAGTGAATCCAAATCTTAACTGTATTCTAGTCATACTGCCTTCCAGAATTTCCCCTATAGTAATTTTAATGCAGAGGGAAGATATTATCTTAGAATGGACTTTTTACCACATAAGTCAAGCAAAAGAATTAAAAACTTATGTAGAAAAAGTCTCTGAATTAATTATAAAAGGAAAATTGAGACTTTGTCAAGTAGCAGGTATAGACCCAGCAGAGATTATAGTGTTTTTTACTACTGATAAAATTAAAAAATTGCCAGGCAATGGTGGTGCATGCCTTTAATCCCAGCACTCGGGAGGCAGAGGCAGGCAGATCTCTGTGAGTTCAAGACCAGCCTGGTCTACAGAGTTAGCTCCAGGACAGGCTCCAAAGCCACAGAGAAACACTGTCTCGAAAAACCAAAAAAAAAAAAATTAAAAAAATTATGGGAAGACAATTAACCATGGCAAAGAGCTTGTGCTAATTTTTAAGAAAAATTAATAGCAATTACCCCAAGAGTGATAGAATTAACCTTGTAAAGAGAACTACTTGGATTCTTCCCCAAATTGTACATATCTACCAATAACTGGAGCCCACACATTTTCTACTAATGCAAACAAATCAGAAAAGACAGGTTACAAATCAGAAGAATTAAGTAGGGTTAAACAAAGCCCTCATAATTTTGCCCAAAAGGCAGAGTTATATGCTATTCTCATGGTACTAAGGGATTTTAAAGAACCTCTCAATATAGTTACTGATTCACAATATATAGAAAGAGCTGTCTTGCGTGTTGAAACCACTGAATTTATATCAGATGATACAGAATTGACTTCATTATTCATTCAGATTCAAGACCTAATCAGGAATAGGCTTTGTCCCATATAAACAACACACATCCAATCCCACATGGGTCTGTCAGGTCCTCTAGCTCAAGGTAATGCAGAAATTGACCAATTATTTATTGGAAGTGTGCTGAAGGCCTCAGAATTTCATAAGAAACACGATGCCAATAGCAAAGATTTAAAGAAAGAGTTTCTATTACATGGCAACAAGTTAAGGAGATTATAAAGAGATGCCCTACTTGAGCTTTCTATAACTAAATACCATTACCTGCAGGAAGTAACCCAAAGGGTACTCAAAAGAATGAAATCTGGCAGATGTATGTGTTCTACTTTACAGAATTTGGAAACTTAAAATATGTTAAACCACACCATTGAGACTTATTCAGGTTTTCAATAGGCAACTGCCTTGAGCTCAGAAAAGGATGATTCAGTAATCATGCATTTATTAAAAGTTATGGCCATCATGGGTATACCTGCATAAATAAAGATAGACAATGGTCCAGCATATGTGTCTAATCAAATAAAACAGTTTATTTTGCTTATTTTAATAAAAAGCATATTACAGGTATACCAGATAATCCTACAGGTCAAGCAATTATAGAAATATCAAATTGAACTATAATGGATATGCTAAAGAAACAGAAAGGGATGGAAAATATCCCCAGAAATCGATTGCATAATGCTTTATTAACCTTGAATTTTCTTAATGCTAATGAGAAAGGAACAACAGCAGAAGAGAGATATTGGATAATAGAAAAAAAACTTCTGAATTAAATCAGCCAGTGTATTTCAAGGATGTGTTGACCACCTCACAATGAAAACCAGGAGATGTGCTATGCTGGGGAACAGGTTTTGCTCTTGTTTCCACAGGAGAAGAAAAGTTATGTATACCATCAAAATTAATAAAGATTCAGTTTGAAAAAGAGAAACCTCTTGAGAAAGAGAAATGACAGCTCATCCACAGAGGTGGCAATTATACAGGTGGTAAGAAAACCTCATAAGGGTTGCAGCAGGGTTCTGTTCCTGTCTTTGCAGGAAAGTACTCATCTTCAAAAATTTGAGATACCTTGGACATCTAGATACATAAACATGAAAGGATAGCTATCCAGAAAGAATCAACAAGCAAAAAGAAATCTGACTTACAATGTGGTATCATCTGCATAGTAAAATTTTATCATCTGGACATCTCTACTTAAAAATAAGAGCTGGCTTTTGAATTGTACAATAGCCTTTTCTAAATCCAAGTATGTTGTTAAAAGAAAAAATCAGAATTTCTATCTCATGTCAGGAGCCATCTAACATGGACAAAAAGAAGATAGATTTTAAGAAATATTTTACATGTCCACTTTGTCTATATCATATCTTTTTTTGAACATGTGTCTATATGAATAATGTTTAAGTTCTCCACAATGAGCAGTAGATTTTTCTGCAGTAATCTTTGGAGTTTCCAGGAAGAAAATGGGGCCCCACAACAAAAATGCCACCTGGCTGAAATGGCATCATGATGCTGATAGAACTACTATTAGACTGATTTTTGGGTACCAGCTGCAACTTCTTACAATGTTCTGGACAGAACTCCATATAAGAACTTCAGAAAAAAAAAAACCCTATTGGCTACTCAGAGACCATTTGCAATTATACAAAAGTGCAATCTTGAAACACTGCCATCATTTTACTCTTACAGGATCCCATAGAAAGAACATCACCCCCCCCCCATGACAGCTAGAAACATTTCTAGAAGATGATATACCCTCTCCCAACAAAGTTTGTCCTCAGAGTTAGGGACACCATTTTGGGTTTGGTTATTACTTGTATAGGGTTGAGGGTTGGGTGGGAATATGTAGGCCCAGGGATCAAGAGAGAAAGAGAACTGAATGTGATAATAGGTAGATTAGTGTGAACTTACACACACTAATAATAATAATTGTGAATAATAAATACTTATGAGCTATTATTTATGGACAATTTACATTGGTATAAATTCTTGTATGCTGATACAAATTCAAATTATATTGAATATGTTTATATTTCTGTCTATAATATTTGTACACCTAGGCAAAGTTATTTTGTAATATTGTATACATGCATGCTTCTACCTCTGCTTAAGACATTCTGTATATAGATACGATTTTAGGATATATTTATCATATTGCACTATACATTTCTACCTCTGATCAAGATACTTATACATTGTTTACATTTGAGGTCACTGTCCTCATTTATTGCGCAGTTGTTTAAAGATCATTTAATATTCTAATATGAATTCTTAGTCTTTAAGCTATATAGGTATTAAGAATTATAGATCAATAATCATCCATGTTTGTCAAACTTATTGTTAGACTAATCAGGTTCTTTGGAAACATAGAGATTGTATTCCACATAGATAGGTAATCTTCAACCACTTTAAAGATCTGTAGAACATGGCATTTAAATAACTTAAGATTCTGTTGACAAGAGACATGTTTGCTCCTGGCAGCACCTATCTATTCCCAAGAAAATATTGGGCACCAAAGACACTCCACTTGTAGTTTGTTTTCTTCTTGGCACAACTGGCTTTGGGGCAAGGAACTGCCCATGCCTCAACCACTGACAAAGTGCATGACATCTGAACTGGACAAGTAGGATACAAGAAAAAAGACTCTAGCCTAGTTAAAGTCTACAGACTCTGTAACTAGAGCAGAATTGCATTCAGCTGAAAGGAGGGGACAAGATGGATCCACAGATGAAGATCCAACGACCCTCTCACCCTCTCCTTCTAGAGGGAATGCCAACAGTCGACAAGGCCAGCTGGGAGGATCTTATGCAAGCAGGTACAGTTGGTTTTATGAAGATGGTGGCTGTTCAGTCCAGAGGCTAGCGCTCTGTAACAGGAAGTGAAGTGACCAACATGAAACACATAAAGTGGAGCTTAAAAGAAATCTGATTTTCACAGGCTATCAAACAATGAACACCCATGACTAGGGTGTTATCACCCATGACTAGGCTTTTGATGGAGCAAGCCTAGCCTGGGTCTTTTCTCCACCATGTCCGAGGGATTACTTTTTAACTTTCCAGCAAGGAGGATTTATGTTTTCTGTTTCTAAAACGGTGTATTTTTCCACAAGGGGAAAACAACCAGAAATATACCTTGGCCATATAAAGAGGGAAGGAAGGTTAAAACATAGTGAGATAGAAAACCTACTTGAATGTCCGCTATGCCTGTGGCCAGAGCCTACCATAAAACTGTAGCAAAAGAAGTCAATGGTTTCTTTTCTTGGCTTAAATGACTCTGGGTGGTTGCTCTTTAAAACACAGGTTTCTGAAATAGGAAATAACCCACAACTGTAATATACCAATATTACCCATTAAAAATCAAACAGAACACCAAACACAGCATGTATGTAATATATACATCTTTCAGGAAGATTTTGATTTTCATTAAATTTCTGAGTCACAGATTTGTAGAGAAAGCAATCTATTGTCAACTGGATAAGCCCTACCCCTCAGGGCCAGGAAAACATCTTAACTTCTTTTATTCAAACTAGGTTCCTCTTCTTGTTCTTAGTTAAGAATCTCCCAGGCCAAATAGCTCTAATTAGTTAATAAACTGACTCCAGCTGCTTCTCTGGCTGTGAAAAATTCAATAGAAAGAGAAAAATCAATTAGCACACACCTGACTATATTTAGAAACGATTCTGAAGTGGTTTTTTACTATGAAGATCAGAGAAACCAATTTTGAAAATAAAACAACAAATGTTCAGAGTACAATGAGATTGGAAAAGTCAGACCTTCATTTCCACCTAGGTTAGTGGCATTGACTGGGCCAAGCAGTCAGAGTGATGGGTAAGAACCAGAGAAAGTCAGTCAGCCTTCTATGACTAGGACAAAATGGTTGATGTTGTGTTTTAAGTATGAGCTGTCCCCATAGGCTCATGTTTTGACCGCTAGCATCTAGTCGCTGATGCTATCTGCGAGGTTGCAAAAACTCCAAGAAGGGCATGCATGTTGAATGAAGTAGGTCACTGGGGGTAGGTCAGGTTACCACCCTTGCTTTCTGACCGTGCTTCATTTGCTTCGGGTCCATCAAGAAGTGGATAGCTGGGCCTGCCACGCTGTCATGTCCCAAGTGCAGGGAGCAAAGCAACTGCAGATCATGAGGGTGTCACAGTAGCCAGAAAGCAAGGGTGTCCTAGTTAGTGTTTCTGTTGCTGCGATGAAACGCCATGACCAACAAGTAAATTGGGAAGGAAAGGATTTATTTGACTTACACTTTCATATAGTTTTTATCATCAAAGGAAATCAGGACAGGAGCCCAAGCACGGCAAGAGCTGATGCAGAGGCCATGGAAGAGTGCTACTTCTGGCTTGCTACCCATGGCTTGCTCAGCCTGCTTTCTTATAGAACCCAGGACCACCTGCCACAATGGGGTTGGTCCCTCTCCCATCAATAATAAAAAAAAAAAACACCCTACAGGTTTGTGTATAGTCTGATCTTACTGAGGCATTTTCTCAGTTAAGGCTCCCTCCTCTTCAGTGACCTTAGATTGTGTCAAGTTGACATAAAACTAGCCAACAGAGGGCAGTAGAGAGAAAGGGGCTGTGGTCTCAATGTGCCTCCCCATCAAGGTCATAGCCTCTATAATTCCATCCCACAAGACACCACCATTTCAAAGTTCCACCATCTCCCAAGAGTGCTATAGACAGATGACCAAACCTTTAATGTGTGGTCCTTTGGGGGGCATTTGTCTAAATCTTTGCAGGAAGATTCCTAACAAAATTAGGTTTGCCAAGTTGTGTAGGGTTGAGAACACTCTGGAAAGGCCAAAGGTAAGAATGACTCCTTAGTACACAAATTTGAGGGCAGAGATTATCTGGGTTTTTGTTTTTAATCATCTTAAGGGGAACTTCTCAACAGGGGTATTTTTGAAGGGTCAGTCAGTTCCTAGTGGGCTTCCTGATGGATCATGACTGCTTTGTGTGGCTCCCAATGTTTCCCTTCCACTTTTATAATGTATAGTTATTACCATCCTAACATCCAAGCTTCCAAAAGGCACAAATCAGGAACTCACCATCCCCATCAAATAACTTAGTAACTAAACATGCAGTTGGTTCCAAGCATTGCTGTGACTACTACACGCCCCCAGGAACTCACTTCAATTCCAGGGTCACCCTATGGGAAGCTCATGGCTGCTTAGTAAGCATCTTGTATGTATCATAACCCTCATTCTGTGGGTAAAAGAACAGAAGCACAGAAACATGTGCATCCCAGAGACCAAGCAGGGATTTTGGGGATCATTCTGCAAATACTGCCTCTCTCACCTCTAAGATGTTTTTCTCCACAAACCACACACTTTAAGGAGAAAAGTTAGCAAAAAAAATTACATACTAGATTTACGAGAACACCCACACACAGCTTATTTTTCCCACAGAACTTGGTTTTAAAGCCACCTTTCAGTGACCCAGATTTCCCACTTCTGAGTCCCTGATCCCTGTTTGAAACTTCGACATGCTTCCAGGTTTCGTATAAGAATTGTCTCTGAGTCCTTTGCTTACAGTTACTTGTATATGTATTGGCCCAACTAAACTACCGCTTCTTAAGAGTGGGGACATTTCAAAATTTTATTTAAAATATCTGATGTAGAATTTCTTTTTCATTTTGGCATGGCACACATGTTTAATAATCACATGTCAGCTGAACTAATGTGTTAATCAAAAATATATTTTTGCCTGAAGCATGGGGGGAGAAGCAGTTGTCTCACTTGAAGCTTTTGCCAGAAAGACAAGACGATAATGATGGGGGTGGAAACAGGAGTAAGTAAACAGAAGTAGAAGCTGAGTACCAAATAGTGGTGCTATAACTGTCACCCAAAGAATCTTGATAATTCATCCCATATTCTAGCAGATAACCACCACCAGTGTCTCTTGATGTCACCTTAATAGTGCTGTTCACACAATGAAGAAAAGTATGGCTTCTTCCAATCTCATAGCGAGAAAATGGATGATAGCAAAGAGATGAAACCCTCAAAATGTCTCAAGCTTGGTTGCTGTGGGAACTCCTGAAGTCAATGGCCTTTAAGATATCAGCCCACTTTGGGCCTTTTCTTTTCCTGGACAATGCTTGATGGTTGTTCTTATTGTATATAGTTTTGTATTAGGCTTAGAACTCTTTTATTTAGACAAAAGGGGGAGGTGCTGTGGAAATTCCTTCAGCCAGTAGCCTTTAAGATACTGGCCCCCTTTGGGCATGGTCTCATGTGTTATAAATGCAGACTAAAAGCATGTGCAGGCCCCTTGGCTGCTGGATTTCGTTCCAGTTTCCATCACATGCAGAAAACTGCAGATCACTACTCTTTCTGTGAGTTTATCCACAGATAAATACACCTTTGTTATACTCTATTCCTGGCTATTGTGGAACTCTTTTGTATGCCAACACTTGGTGGAAAAGTGGGAAACCTTTATGGCATTCTTTGGAAATTATTAATATTGTGAGAGGAGTATGATCATGGACTAGCACATGTGGAGAGGTCAGAGGAAAACTTCATGCAGTTAGTTCTCTGCTTTCACTTTTATGCTGGTTCTGATTGTCAGGCCTTCCTGGTGAACATTTTAGCTACTGAACTGCTTGCTGGCCTAGATTCCTTTTACTCCCATTGCATAGTTAGAATAGCAATGAAAAGACAGTGTGAAGATAATGATCTCTATAACTAGTCCATCATCCTACTTGTCTACCCATCATGCTTTCTGGCATCCCCTTTCATGGAGATGGCACAGTTGAGGGGGGCATGGCCCATCAAGTTTAGATTCTGGGGCTGGACCTAGAGCTACTGGATAAACAGCCTCAAAAGAAGCCTTTTACATGTTCTTTCCATCCCGAGAAATGCTAATGACAGTCTCAACGCTAGAAAACCAGAAAGAACTTCAGATGGCATGCTAAGTTCTTCAAACTGCAACTTGCATATAAAAAGCCCTCATTGCTTCTGGGAATGTGTATTCAAGGTATCTTACTCCTGGGAGTCTTCACTCCCTAACATTTTCCCTTCATCAGAAAATCCCATCTACTTCCTAACTGGAGCAGAATTCACAAGCATGTGTAAAGATGTTGCCTGTTTGGTAATGCTCCCCAAAAATGGCCTCTCAGCTCTGTGTTCTCTGTGAGTGGAGGAAATGGTGATGAACATTATTTCTTGATTAACATAATTATTCTGTTATGAATTCTTATTTATGTGTGCTGTCATTTGCCACATCAAGTCTCTTGTCGATAAGAACACCATTCAGTCTCCGTCTCTTAGCCTGACACAGGGCTTGTAAAATGAGCCTGGCCATTTATGTCCATCAATCACAGAAAGGAGATAATACAATGAACTTTGGTGGTAGGGAGAATCATACAGCTTTTTAAAACATCTGTAACGGGAAACTTTTTTAATTTTTGAAAGGTTGTTTTTATTTAATTCCGTTTTTTCAAAGACTCTGGGGTACATTATGTGCACATTAGCTATGACACTTCAGAAGAAATAATTGGTTAACTTCAAATAAATTTCATCAGTTTTCTAATGGCTTGTCCTACACAATGGGCCAGACGACATGGGTGCGAGTGAGTGGCAGCCCCTAAATGAACTCTCGCATGCATTGTCCACAATCACTCACAGTTTCAATGTGAGCCTTCTTCAGACCCCTGGAGCTAGGGATATTTGCGCTTCCCTGGGTGCTGAGGGACATCTCAAAGGCTGGCAGGGTTTTACAGAAGGTCTGGATCAGGCTCAGGCTTTTAGATGACTCCCATCTTGACCTCAATTGTCATCTGGTGAAACATAGATACATAATTTGGACCTCAGCCCAATGTAAGACTCCCTTCCAATCCCGAGAAAGCCTGCTAATGTGGCTCTTTCTTCCTGGCTTTTCAGGGATCCTGAAAACCCACGTTTTCCTTCTTTACACCCACAATGTTTCCCTCTGTATTTCATTGGGTAGATCACCTTTCCTCAGCATCATGACAATCTGCACTTCCTCGTCCAGCTGTAGCAGGTGTGTGTCCAATCCCGTTTTTCTTATCAAGATAATAGTGTAAAGTATATATTTAAATTGGGAGTCACCCTAATTTCGTTCAACAGGTACAACTTATTTTCTTTCTTCTTAATCAAGAAAACAAATGTAATTGCCTTTGCTGTAATCATTAGTGTGCCATATTTCCAACCTTTTTGACAAATGAGTCTATAAAATCAAATCAATTTTGCCATGATGACTAACATGAACGCTTGATCAAAATAGTCACATATGCATTTCTGGCACTCCTGGCTTTCTTCCATACAAAAATAAAAATTAATGGAAGTTAAATAAAATGGCATTTTCCCTAGTGACAGTCATCCCCAAATCTGGAATCACTGAGAACATGGGTTTTTGCTCCCTGACTCCTGTAAAAATAGCTATTTTCGTGGTCTTCTTGCAAAGAATATTCCCCCGTGCAGCACTGTTCGATGTGGCACACATCAAAGTCATGTCAAGTCTCCCAACCTCCTGATCTTCCTCGTCCCAGAAGTAGGTGGAATACTGAGTGACAGTATCACAATTCTTTCCCAAATCGGAGATGCTCAGATCTGCAGGGCCGTTCCTCAGCAACAGTTCTCTCTTTTCTGCCCTGGTCTTCAATACAGAGATAAAATCACACCAGTGCAGGTCAAGCCCTGGAAGATGGAAAAAAACCGTTCCAAGGAAACCCAGCTTGTGGTCCTCAGTGAGTGAGTCCCACTTTAGCAAATGGCCCCACACCCATGGGGAGCACAAAACTGGTTTTAAGGACTTATTTTTAAAAGGGGGGACATAAAGTCAGGAGGGATTGGGGGAGGGGTGGATCTGGGATGATCTAGGAGAGAAGTGGAGGATTCATAAAATCAGAACACATTGTATGAGCACATGAAACTCCCAAAGAATAAAAGCGCTGCACTAATTTTTTAGGCCTGCATATTTAAAGCTGGGAGCTTAATCCAAAATCACAGCTCAGGCAGGAGGACTGAAAGCTTGAGGCCTGCCTTGGCTTCATGGTGACTTTAAGACCAGCTGGGCTGTAAGAAGCCCTGTCTCAAAATGATGATGAGGATGACAAAAAATTTTTATAAGTCTTTCATCTAATAAGTGAGATATAATTGCCTGAAACTACAGCATCTAGTTTCTGGGATAATCTCAGGTTTGGTTTCTGAGAAAACTGAAACAACAAGCAACGGCAATGGCTCAGTGGTTAAGAGCACTGTCTGTTCCTTCCAGAGGTCTCAGGTTCAATTCCCAGCACCTACATGGTGGTTCACAGCTTGAACTCCAGTTCCAGGGGATGCAGTGACCTGTCTGACCCTCAAGGGTACCAGTGAACTTTGCACACATAAATATATACAAAAAGAACATTCATACACACAAAAATAAGTGTAAGATTTAAAACACCAGATGGTCGGTGTCCCCAAGACTCGATAAATCACAGCTGTTTCCATCAGTTTCACAGACAGAACCTACTGGTTCCTTTAAGGCCATCAGTTTGGCCTGCTTGGAGGAAAGAGGGAGCTGGGAAGACGGAACGGAACCTCTGCAGCTCACACAGAACAAGAGGAGAGCAGGGCTGAGCCGGTTGCCCAATGAATGGCCCCTCCTGAGTCCTTCACACACACCAGAAGATCTCAGGGCAACCAAGCCACTCACTTTTTCCTCCTCCTTCCTGCATTTTCCCACCTCGTGGGGATGTTTATAGAAAAGTTAGTTAGCGCTGTGGGGACTGTTTCCTGATGCCATGTCATTATAGCATGTCAGATAGTTTGGAATTGAAGAAAGAGATATGGTTTGCAAGCAACATTGAGAGCCACACCCATGTTGTTTCTTTAAAATAAAGCTGATAAGACAAAATTAAATCGATTTTGTCTGAATTAAAGAAACAATATTGCTATCAACACTGAGTCCTGAAGCATCCAAATTCCCAGAGGATGATGCCTGCACCCTCCCAAGGCTAAAACACTGTGCAGACACCGGGTTAGGATCACCATTTCCTACCAGATTGCAAAACTTACACGCTACGTTCAATGAGCACCAGTCTCATATCACACAGATCACACAGCTTTGGTTATTTAGAAGCAGGTTTATGTTGGAACTACACATCATTACAGTGGGGACGTCAAATCTGCCGGGCTGCCTGAGTGAACCAGTGAGGTAAGGGTGTGAGTGCTATAGGCCACTGCAAAGGCATGCAGCAGTACAAGGGCCCCAGGTACTGTGGCTACAAGGGCATGCAGCCCATGAGAACCCCAGGTACTGTGGCTGCAAAGGCATGCAGCAGTACAAGGGTCCAGGGTACTGTCACTGTAAGGGCATGCAGCAGCATGAGGGCCCCAGGTACTATGGCTGCAAGGACATGCAGCCCATGAGAACCCCAGGTACTGTGACTGCAAGGGCATGCAGCCCATGAGAACCCCAGGTACTGTGGCTGCAAAGGCATGCAGCAGTACAAGGGTCCCAGG
>NC_022013.1:75556613-75585698 GCF_000317375.1 Microtus ochrogaster
CCCAGGTACTGTGACTGCAAGGGCATGCAGCCCATGAGAACCCCAGGTACTGTGGCTGCAAAGGCATGCAGCAGTACAAGGGTCCCAGGTACTGTGACTGCAAGGGCATGCAGCCCATGAGAACCCCAGGTACTGTGGCTGCAAGGACATGGAACAGCATGAGGGCCTCAGGTACTCTGAGTATCTGCTGCAGCGTGAAGACCGTGGATACAGAGGTGAGAGCCACTGACTGATGCCAGATCCTTTTAGAAATCCAGGAAGCCATCTACCCCTGCCCCAGCCATGCTGGCCCCTGTTTGGCTCACAGTAAGGCTGCTATCTCCTGGCATTGCCTGTGACAGATCTGCTTTCTCAGGCTTAAAGCTGCCTCCCAACTGTGATAGCTTGGTTTAGTAGAAACAAATCTCCTCCTAAATATTACACCTTAGTCTTGCCTACCTCAAATCCTCCTAGAACATTCTATCCAATGACAGCAGGGGAGTGTCATCCAACATAAAACCTATTTTATAACAAAGTTCTGGACATTTATAATCTCTATTAGTTCCATTTTCATTGCTGTGACTAAATACTTCATTAAAACAACATAAACTAAGGGTTTATTTTGGTTGCCAGTTCCAAGAGACAGAGTCTATTGTGGCAGCAGGGCCACATTGCACTGTGGACAGGAAACAGAGTGATGAGCATTTGCTCAGTTTGCTTTCCTGTTTCTATGCAGCCTAGAACCCCGACCCCTAAAAAAGGCCACCCACCTTCAAGGTGGGGCATCCCATATATCAGTTAACCTCCTCTAGACACTCCCTCATAAACATGCTCGGAGGCTTGTCTCCTGGGTTATTTTAGACCCTGCCATAATGACAATTTTAACCTTTGGGGCTGGAGAGGTGGTTCAGGGGTAAGAGCACTTGCTGCTCTTGTGGAGGATGGGGTTTGAATCCCAGAATCTACATAGTGCCTCACCACCCTCCTGTCTCTGTTCCCAGGGGATCCATCACCCTCTTCTGACCTCCGTGGGGACCAGCTATGCATGTGTCACACATATTTACATGCAGACAGAACATTCATGTACATAAAAATTAAAGTTCATTTTTTAAAATAAAACTACTAACTTCACACCATTTTAACTGCGCTGAGAGTCAAACAGAAGGACAAGGGAACATTGCATAGAGCTATTGTAAGTAAGTAAATTACCTCTGTGATTTGCTGTTTACTCCCCCAGACAATTCTGCAAACTTCTTTTAATTAAAATATGGTACCACCTACCACACCCAACCCGAAGGCTTAACCTGTCTCTCATGACCCAAACAGAAGAGAACTCTTAGGCCTAATTTATCTTGGTTGTGCCAGAATCAGGACCAATCCTTTTCATAATTAAAAAAAAAGTGACTTCAACATCACATGCAATGACTCATACTGTAAGACCATCACATGCAATGACCATACTGTAAGACCCAGTGGCCTTTGGAGTCCATTTCCCTCGTTCCTTGTGACCCCGATGGCATATAAATGACCTTCTCATAGAAAACTTCGTCTTTCACAACAGCTGAGTCAGGCTGGCTGGTTCAGGCCTGTGACTCCAGTTGCAGGAGGCTGAGGCAGGAAAACTACAGAGGGTGACAGAGTAACTTCAAGGCCAGGCTATGAAAATTAGCTTGACATCATCTCAAAATGCAAAATATTTTCAAAGGTTGACCATGTAACACACACGAGGCCTAGATTGATTCGCTTTCCAGTGTCGGGGCTGGGGAGCCATAGTGCCTGGCTTAGGTGCTTAGCTCTCTGCCTCTTCCTAAATGTATTGTGTAATTTACACTAACATGAGTAAAGCCTCACAGTACTAGTTTATAGCACCATGTTCATTCAAATGTTGTTAGTCTACAGCATAGGCTGTTTAGCACCTTTTTAAATCATTGTGAATTTATTAGTTCTGCTTTTCTTCCTTCATTTATTAATCGTATCACTTCAGTGACTGGAAGCCACTTACTCAAAGACTGATTTAAGTCTAGAAGTAGAAACACACACACACACATACACACACACACACACACACACACACACACACACACAAAGACAATGAAAACAAATACATAAGCACAAAGGCTTTGGTGTATTAATTAGAGGAAGTCTCTAATCTCTTGAAAAATATTTAAAAAAATCTGTGAGCACTGATAGGAAAACTACTAAGGCCCCAGCAAATAAATGGAAAACTGTGCTTTCCTAAGGAGACTGGGGATGACAAAAGGAGAAAGTCAAAGAGGAAGATGTGTTGAAATTAAAGCGTCCATGAACTATGCGAGCATGGCAGCCAACTGGGCAATAGACAGGAATACAGAGCAGAGATCAAATGCGAAGTTTCAGCTTCAGGTACAGACATGGGGACCAGCAGAGCACAGCTAACACAGAAAGAGATCAATTAAACCACAGACGGAGAAAGCATGCAAAGACAGGGAAGGACCGAGGTAAAAGAACATGAACATTTAGCACAGAGAGCAAAGAGTGAGGATGCGCTCGTGGTAAAGCAAGAGGAAAAGAAGGCGAGTGTGCTGCCTTTGGAAGCCAGGCAAGAGGGCACCAAGAAGAGGGGGCCACAGCTCTTTGCACAACACGTAGCGAGAAGAGATTGGAGACGTATCAACTGCATGGCTTTCTCTATTTTCCTACTAGCTAAGTGGTATTGCCCTTATCTGGTTGGTCTGTGACCACTTGGAGGCAGAAATAATGTGTAATTCTAGCCTATGCTGCGCTGATGTTCATGGAGAATGCATTCAATAACTGCATCGTGATGTACACTGTTGGACAGGAGCTTGGAAGTTACCTGGCCAAATCTCCTCAGCTCTATAAAGAAGGAAACGCACCAAAGAGTGCTTAAGCAGTTTCCCCCTGTTTTGATGGAGACCTAACCCAGCACCTAGGACGTAGAATCAGGGGAATCACAAGTTCAAAGCCAGCCTAGAAAATCTACTGAGACTCTGCTTACTTCCCCGGATAATACCTGCCGTTTGTGCCACATCGATCCCTAATCCGGTGTACTTTTTTACTTAAAGCATGAATTTCATTTCACCTTACAATAGGGTCAATAAAGAGAAATTTTTCTTTTCTACAGTCAGATTCATTCTCCTACAGAGAGGTCAAAGATTTGGGTCTAAATTAGATGGGTTATGAACAGAAAGAAAATGTTGAAGGCAGTTTCTGTGTTAAATACAGATCAACATACTTCTACATAACAAAATACTAATGCCTCCCTGATGGAGACTGGGGGAAGAGAGGTAGCCCTTGGAAGTGAGACGCTCGCTAACCCCACGTCCCCCACTTACTCTTACTCAAATCCATCAAAGTTGAGGTCTTCGGCAAGAGAACTGAGCTGATGAAGCAGTTAGCATGAGGAGTGGCCTCTTTCTTACCTTCCCCGGGTTCACACATCCCTGCTGCTAGTCACTAGGTGTCCTAGACATGTTGACAAGTTGCCTCACGACTACTGTGAGCTGTGCACTTAGTTGTCAGTGACACCAGCTTTACACACTTGGAGTTTGTTGCGTTTTGAACGCTGGTCTGGATGGCTAACCAATTAAAATCAAGCATTGTATTTCCTTTTGTCTTAATTTTTGCTGGAACCCATGTTCAACCCTGAATCCAACCTTGTTCCTATTTCCTGTACAGAAATGTGAATGGTGATTACTCTGTTTTCATTTCTGTTGCTATAATATATATATATATATATCCTGACCAAAACCAACTTGAAGGATGTGAGGATTTGATTGGCTAACAATCCCATGTTGCACCAAGTCAGGGAAATCAAGGCAGGAACTCCAGCACTCGTCACATCCCAGCCACAGTCAAGAGCAGAGAGCGTGGCTGTCTGCTAGCTGCTCTTACACTCAGCCAGCTTTCTTCACTCTTTTACAGTGCACGTCCCGGCCCATGACATGGTGCTGCCCACATCCACGGTGGAGCCTCCCACCTCAATTAACAATCAAGACAATTCCCACACAGACATGCCCACAGGCCAACCTTATTTAAACAGTTCCTCAATTGAAACCCTTTCCAGCTAATTCTAGGTTGTGTCAAGTTGACAGTTAAAACCGATCAGCACAATGATTCACTGTGAATATTAAATAAATCTGTAGAGAAAGCACATATGTTCTAGGATTGTTTCCTAGTGAGGCCACTCCACACGGGACCAATGGTGCCGATTCCTTCACCCCGGGTGTGCACATTCTTGAGAAGTTATTGATATATGTATCATAATTACATGGGAAGTTTCTTGGATTATGAAATATATGATAATATCTGTATTCAGTCTAAAGATTTCCTGCTACTTAGAATTAAATGCTGAAGCTTGCCCTTTTCAATTCTCGACAGAGACAGTGGCAGGTGACCAGGGTCTTCAGTGTAATGTTTTAATTTAGACAGTTTTTTAACCTATGTAAACAACCCAAGTGGAGAGATGAATCGAAAGGGAAATTAACAATAAGTAAATGAAGAAGACCGTGGGGGTGTTTTAAGAAAGCCTGCATTTTCATTTCTAGTTAAACTGATTTCACTTACAGCACAGGGGAAGAGATTTTGGTCATCCTACCTCCCATCATTTCTTGAAAGGGAGGCACGGTTGACTCCTAATTCTGAAAACTTTTCCAGTTGGTGCCCTTACCTCCAGAGAGCTCAGGAGACTTGGCAGAATTACACGGCATTTGCCATTTATCCACAAAAGAAATCACCAAAATGATGTCTCAAAGAAAAGACATAATCTAGGAAAAAATTTGGTGCTCAGTTTGTCCAGGCAGTACTGATTGAACCTGGCCAACTCTTGTCCTCAAAGAGAACCTGCCCAAGGGGAGTTGGTGCTTTCATAGCATGCCCGTGTGGAAGTAGTCACCACCAGGTTTTGGCATCCTCAGCCATTGGGGGTGAATTCTGGCTTTGCTTTTTGTCCACCTC
This sequence comes from Microtus ochrogaster, assembly GCF_000317375.1. Taxonomy (NCBI): domain Eukaryota; kingdom Metazoa; phylum Chordata; class Mammalia; order Rodentia; family Cricetidae; genus Microtus; species Microtus ochrogaster. Next base: position 75,561,546 of record NC_022013.1, read on the forward strand.
ATGGGAAACTGAACTGAAAAGATTTCTTCAATCGCCAAGAATAGCTGGCTGTAGTCCCTCTCTGGGAGAGATGCTCCACACGCCTCTCTCTGCCACACTGACTCTTGGTACAGGGCACTGCATGGAAAGGCTCTGAGACCTGCGATGCCACTGTGTTGGGCCAGCTCCATCACCTGCAGAGACGCAACAAGGACATCACCTGAGTCTCCTTCTCCTTGGTCTCATAAAGCTTTAGTTCATCTAAGTGGAGAGGCCAATGCCACCCTTGTAACCATTTCCCACAAGATATATAAACTCCTCCAAAGAAGAGCAGAGGGTAAGGCCCTGAGCTACGATCTGGTAGGCAAGGGGGTTTCACAGTATCTTCTATGCAACTACAATCAGCAAAAACCTTAACTTGATGTGAGGTGAGGCATCTAGAACAAACCCAGGAATGTTGAAATCTATAGCCCTGGACAACATCCCCATGAAGCGTTTCCTGGAACTGAGAGCTGTCTGAGCTCCCATCAGGGGCCAGCTGAGCAAGCGTACCAGCTGGGACTACCTGGCTGAGCCCAAGTTCTCCCCCTAGAGCAGAGTTATACATTATGGGTTGCCAAGCTTGCTCCCAGTCTCCGGGACATGCCACAAAAAGGGACTTCATTGTTGGATGCCTAGAAGAACTAACAGGATAAAAATAGATAACACAGTACAGTTATAATATATAATAAGTATTCAAAGACATTATGGAAGAGATGAAGAGACAGACTCCTTGGATGATGGAAGATAGCCGAGGAGGACATTCCTGGCTAGGGTCCTCTCCTTTGACCTGGGATTTTTAATTCTGATTACTTTTTAGTTTGAGATTTAGTTTTATTTTATGTGCGTGGGTGTTTTGTCTGCACGTATGCCTGTGCACCACCTGTATGCAGTGCTCACAGAGGCCAGAAGACGGTGTCGGATCTCCTGGAACTAGAGTAATAACCAGTTATGAGCCCTGTGGGTGCTGAAAATCAAACCTGGGTCCTCTAGAAGAACAGCCGGTGCTCTTAATCACCGAGCCATCTCCCCCGTCCCTCCTTTAAGCGAATTGGTGAAAACTCAGGAATCAGGTCACCAACAAGAAATCCTTCAAAAAAAAACTTAACTATTTTTAAACCTATGTTTACTTTCCAGTTATAAACGTAAACATCTAGAAACCCTATAGTAACAACGCTTCGAGAAAACCAATGGGAGACAGTACCTGCAGTACAGGAAACAGCTGGCGTGCCCTGGGAATGGTGTGGAGAGGCACATCCCATAGTTTGGATCTCGAATGAGCTCCTGAGGAATCATGTGTTGAAGGTTTGGTACCCAAACCACGGTGAAACTGAGAAGTAGTGAAAACTCTCTGAGGCTGGGGGTCTATCAGAAGAAATTTGGATAGTTGCACACATGTCCAGGTAGGGGGTACTTCCTGTCTCTTTCTTTGTTTCCCACACACCATGATATGACAGGGCCTCCTCTGTCATATGTTCGCGCCATGATGTATGACACTGCCACCGGCCCAAAGGGGCAGAGCCAAGTATTCACAGACTTGAATTACAAATAAATATTTCTTCCTCATAAGCTGTTTGCTCAGGTGTCTTGTCATAGTAGCAGAAAGCTGACTAACGCAGGCATATATCTTATAAGTTCATATATCTTATAAGTTCATATTACATCATTAGAACTATTGCAAAGGAAAGTCCGTCCCTCCCTGCCACCCCTTCTCTAGTTTCTCTAGAATGAACTGGAAAAGTCAGATTATTTGGATAAAGGACTCAAAAATTTCTGACGGGCACGGCGTCAACTACGATTCAGAGACTATTCACGGGAGAGGAGAAGAAGGAGAAAAGAGATAATTTTGACATTTCTGGGGGATCATAAATGGTCCAGGCCACAAGACTCAGCTTATAGAAAGAGTACTGTTGGGTTTGAATGAAGCCAAGGGACAGCTGCTGTCCCACGGAAGGCCATCTGGGTGTAGTTTCCTTCAGAGTGAGATAATCGGATGGCAGAGCACAGACAGAGGAGACTTACGTTCTCGCTTACAAACGGCTGTCAGACTGAAGCCTCCAGCACCTGACAACTGTTGGGGACCTCGTTTAAATCACCAGTGTACCATGGTGCCATAGTTTGGGGGTGAGATTTTCCCAGACTCCTTCACTGGAAACATAGAGATGGGTTTAGGAGGGGAACATGAAAGTGGCTTGGTTTCATGAAGAAAGAATATGACAGGAAAATAATGTAGTTTTTAAACATTTCCACTGATGTTTATAATAATGTTTAGGTGGTATACACATGTGCTCATGGACTATCTTTTCAAAGAAGCTAGCTATTTGACTAAGGCAAGGTGCTAATCATCTCTGACCATACATGTTAAACAAAGATAGCTAACATCTCTGAAAGATTGCTCTGCAGTTTTCAGAATCTCATTTACATCTAATCCTCAAGTAGCTGAGTATGACCGCCAGGCTCCTAAGAGCAGACTGATGGCCAAATAGAATATTTAATTTTCATTTGGGTCCACCATTCCACACACATGCCTTCCTCCATCTCTGAAAAGCTCTGTCCTGAGGTTTTCCTAAGCACTGTTAGGTGATAATCCTACCGAGAAGCTGTTTTTAGGAAGAAGTTTTCTCAATATGGGTTTTTTTTTAAGAACACATGAAACCCGTTTGAAATATGTAATTATGCCTAGTTATGAGGGTAGTGTGATGAACACCTTTGGCATTAACAATTACCATTAAACACAGCATTTGGTGCTGTCAAAGGCGTGTAAGAGACCCTCAAGTGACATATCAATTGACATTGGCCACCTTGCTGCACTAACATATGGTTCATTACACCCAGGAGAACAGAGCTGATTTCTAATACCTGGAAGTTATGTTTCCCTTCCCAGTCTCACAAGAACCATCCTTGAGTGGAAGCAAGCCATCTACAGCAGAAGGGAGAAAAGATGGTTGGTGACTAAGAAACAGAGCCAATACCCTGCCTTCTGAAGACTCAGATGTGAGGTGCCGACTGACCAGCCCACAGGAGCCCGGGGCTTGTGACCTGATTCTCAGAACAGCTTCATTGGTGCAGATATGGGGTACACTAAACATCCTGTGAGGAAAATCACAGCGGCAAATCGAGGAACAAGAATTATTGTCTTCTGATGTTCTACCTGTCTAAGCAGAACCTGTTTCAGACTTAGATTTACTCTTTATTTGCAGTTTTTTATATAAGACCTTCAAGCTAAGAGTCTACCTTCTCCTGCTCCAAAAATGCATGTTAATAGGCAGGTCAGCCTCTATGTCAGAATGGTTTACATATTAATAGTGGGCTGGCTTCTGTGCCAGGCGTGTTTTAGGGCCTATGTCTGCCTAACAATAGGATACAACCTGTGTGTTGAGTCAAGCAGAAGCCGGCCAGTCAACATTCTAAAGGAAAGGCAATTGGAAGGGTTAAGTGGCTGCTTGACTATTTTCACATGTACTACGCCTCAGAACACTGGAATAAATAAGCCAAAGGGTTCTATCGAGGGCAACACGAAACTGTCATATTTGTCCTGGTCAAATGCATTCCTCTGCATTGGCCTGTTTGTTCTTTCAGGATGCTGAGAGGAGGGGTGGGGGAAAATTCAAGCTGATTAATCATGTTTTTCTCTGAGTTTGTTTTCTGAGTCCCAGGGTTGAGTATTTACATAAAGGAAGCCCCGCTGCTGTGAAATCACTCCTCCGTGTTTGTCTAGCAGTGGCTTCACAGAAAGCTCAGCCCATGTTTTGCAAAGCTTGTTCACCCCCCTGAACAGGGACCTGCACTTGCCCCTTCTACCATTGGTTTGTAGTTTAGACCTGATCTTTTGTAATGTCCCCTCATGAAAGACAATCAGAAAATGGACGGATAGAAAACACCTTGCACAGAATAACCGGGTTCTGCTTCGTCTTTCTCTTGAAGCTTCACGCCCGTGTAAGCAGGGCAAGCCTCAGCAACAGAGCTGCATGACAGAGAAAGAAATGGCCCTTGGAATTTTTATCATGAAATCGCAATCAGTATTTCTATCTTTTTATTCAAATGTCAAAAATGCTGATTTTTTTTATTCTTCTTAGTTTTGAGAACTTATAAAGCAGTCACTTAAAAAAAATTAGTTTACCATGATTATTAATTTGGAAGAGCAAAGCCCAGGCTACTGAATCCATTTGTGAAGAAACTCACGGTGTGACCTTTCCAAAGCAGAAAGAAGGCAGAGCTTACTCATGTGCGATATAATAAATTCTATTGACTTATTCAGGCCATCAAGAACACCATCTCCCAATCAAATCCCAAGGGAACTGGCCTCCAAGGATGTAGAAGAGAAGTTGGGTTTTTCACAGTGGAGAGGCTACCGTTACAGTCAGACACAGATAGACTCTTGGTCCGCCTGCTGCCAATGGCCAGAGCACCAAGACGAACGGTCCCAATGGTCTCAGCTCTTTTCTAACCCTCAATTCACAAGCCTTTTAGCTATTTGATTTCAAAACAAGCTGTGTTTTGATTCAGCTCCTTTCCACCCCAAGTTTGGAGGGTGGGAACCGGCCTCTATTTTGCCGGGCGGTACACCCTGCACACCCTGCCTATTCACCAGGCTTCCTCTCAGAAGAGATAAACATGTTCTTGTCTTCCACAGCTGTTCCTCCAGATGGGCCTGAACTAGGACCAAAATCAGCTTCTCTGCTTTTTCACTGTGGTCTTCTTGGGAACTCTCGTGAGAACCACTGCCCTCCCTGTGTGATCCTACACAACCCCAGAGCATATCGGGATGGAGTCTTTTTCCTTCTTCAGGACCTCGGCCTTCCTAAAGCAGGCTGGACTCCCATCGTCCTCAGCAAGGGAGATGCACCCCAAGATCAAAGGAGAACAATTGCTACCAGCTATAGTGGGGCAGTCACACCCCATCAGGGAGATGCCCCTGGGGAAATCTCAGAGCCTGCTTGCTGCTGAATTCAGAGACTTTTACTGTGGAGTGCCTCGTGGTCTGGGTGGGTTTTATACATAGTTCAGTTTTATCTCATCATACTCTCTGATCTTAAAATGATTTCATGGTAGAAAAAGAAAGTTTAGGGTGCATATGAAATAGGGGACCTCTGGTTTAAAACTGCCAGATGGCCACTCAAAGCAGTGTGTACAATAAAGCATTGAACATGACAGAGTACCGGCTCCTATAAAGTCTACAGGGCTGTGCGTTCAACACTAGCACAGGGTAAATGTTTACCAGCTATTTCTATTATGTCATCGCATTTCTGCCCTCTGCTCCCTGTGTTGTCTTTGTTCTCAGATAGCCTCTCTCTGTGTGTATCAAAGACCTCCAGAGCCTGCTGACATCATCCTTGTGCTAGAGATCCCAGCAGGAGGAAGGAAGCCTGCGGATCAACGTGGCTTCAGTGAAAACCTGAACTAATCTCTTATCACTTGAAGGGGCTCTGGCCATGCCAGCTCACTGCCCACAGGTCACTGGGGCATGATGGTATGGCCAGGTTCTATATGGCAACATGAAACTAGTTCCCTGCTGAAAAGAGGAGTTAACACCCCCTTTAAAGGTAAGAAAAGGAGGGATGAAGAGATGGCTGGGGTGCAGGGAGCTAAGAGCACTTGCTGCTCTTGCAGAGGTGTCTAGTGCAGTTCCCAGAACCCACATCAGGTATTTACAACCATGTGTAACCTCAGGTCAGGGATCCAGAACCTTCTTCTGGACCCGGGGCACCTGCACACTCTCTCTCTCTCTCTCTCTCTCTCTCTCTCTCTCTCTCTCTCTCACACACACACACACACACACACACACACACATTAAAAATAATTTAAAAAAATCATTTTTAAAAGAGAATCAAGGAGAAGATTCTTTCAAGATATTCTGGATACCACACTCTTGAAAAGGAAGGTAAAACTCCTTACAGTGCTGGGATACATGGCGCCTGAACTGGCTCAAATCCCAGAGAACACCCTCAAAAAGGCAGATAGGAACACACCATCTGAACAGCAAAGAGTGACAGGCTGGCCAAGAAATGACTCCTAGAAGCTCTGCAAGTCAATTAAACGCCAGCTGCTCCAGGGTTGGAGTCACTCAACCACAGCCCCACAAAGCCATCAGACAAAGTGTCTCTCTGAGTGATGGATTTCCAGTGTTTGACTTCATAATCATAAAATGTTTGTTACCCCAGCCTAATTTGTGATTAAAGTATTCTAAAATACAGTTCAAATTTCCTCACCATCTTAAGGAGGGCATTTCAGCAGAATCGAGTGACAGGGTCGTCATCGTAGACTTCAGCTATTATGATTGATAGCCATATGATCACAGCCGGGTGCCTTCACATGTTCTAAATTTACCGTTCACGTCTGCTTTTGTCATTTGTCTCTTGCATACTCATTTGTCAAGACAATACAAAAACCAAAACGAAATAGCACCCATCCACGACACCTAGTCTCCTTCGGTGTGCTCTGCTATCCTTGTATTCTGCATATGCACGCATGTGTATAGATGAATATTTGCATTGTGGAAGGAGAATCATGTGTATGCTGGTGTGCATGCATGCATACATGTGTGTGTATGCAGAGGCCGCAAGTTGGTCTCCAGAGTCTCCACTGATCTCTCTCTACTGTATTTAAGGATTCTCGCTGAACACAGAGTTCACTGATTTAGCTAGTCAAGCCAGCCAGCGGCCCCAGGATCCCCTGTCCCCACTCCCCTACATCACCACACCTAGCTAGCTTTCACATGGGCGCTGGGGATCCGAACTCTGGTTCTTTGGCTGTGAAGTAAGTGCCATACCCACTAAGGCATCATCTCCAGTCCCCTATGCTGTCTTCCTGTCATCTGCTTCAAAGTACAGCAGCTGAGAAATCAGACAACCAGTCACCATGAGAAAAAGCCACATTATCCATGTGTCTCCGTAAATGAGCTTCTGAATACGCTTATCACTGATGATAGTTTTGTTGTGCGGATGAAATATTGAGTAATAGCGTTCCAATGGGAAAACAGCTGATTGGTAATGACACTGGATGGCACAACAAAAGCTGGGACAAAGCAGCCTATCTGTGTGTCCTTCCTCCTCTTGCAGAGCTTGACAGGTGGAAGCAAATAGGCTGGGGTTTAATTTGAAGACAGTAAATTTGCTGTGTCACCATGAACAGGTCCTCGCTTCCAGCGAACTTCTTTTTTTTTTTTTTTCTAAACAGGGTTTCTCAGTAGCTTTTGGTTCCTGTCCTGGAACTAGCTCTTCTAGACCACGCTGGCCTCGAACTCACAGAGATCCGCCTGCCTCTGCCTCCCGAGTGCTGGGATTAAAGACGTGCACCACCACTGGCCGACTTAGCAAACTTCTTTAAGCTACTCCCTTGTACAACACAGTCTGGAGGCTGTTCCAGATGTAGAACTTAGGGGAAACTGCACCACATCATGGAAGCAGCCAATGTGGAAAGAAAGCCTGGGATCTGCAGTTGCTTTGTGAACACTCCCTCACCGACTTGTGGATACACCCTCACCGACTGTGAGCACACCCTCACCGACTTGTGGATACACTCTCACCGACTGTGGGCACACCCTCACCGACTGTGGGCACACCCTCACCGACTTGTGGGCACACTCTCACCAACTGTGAGCACACCCTCACCGACTTGTGGGCACACTCTCACTGACTGTGAGCACACCCTCACCGACTTGTGGGCACACCCTCACTGACTTGTGAACACACCCTCACCGACTGTGAGCACACCCTCACCAACTGTGAGCACACCCTCACCGACTGTGAGCACACCCTCACCGACTGTGAGCACACCCTCACCGACTTGTGAACACACCCTCACTGACTTGTGGACACACCCTCAATGGCTCAAGTACCTTCATCAGGCTTCAATTCTCAAAGGACCATAGATGGTCACAATACTTTCCCCTCGACCAAGCCTCTGCTTATGGTCCTTTGCCAGACAGTTCTCCAAACCAGTTGTTTTCAACCTTTGGGTCATGACCCCTTCGAAAAACCTCTGTCTCCAAAATTATTTATATTATGATTCATAACAGTAGCAAAATTGCAATATGAAGTAGCAACATGAATAATTTTATGGTTGGGGGTCACCACAACATGAGGAACTGTGTACTAAAAGGTCACAGCAGCCGGGCGGTGGTGGCGCACGCCTTTAATCCCAGCACTCGAGAGGCAGAGGCAGGCGGATCTCTGTGAGTTCGAGACCAGCCTGGTCTACAAGAGCTAGTTCCAGGACAGGCTCCAAAACCACAGAGAAACCCTGTCTCGAAAAAACAAAAAAATAAAAAAATAAAAAATAAATAAATAAATAAATAAATAAAAGGTCACAGCATTAGGAAGGTGAAAACCACTGATAAACCATAGCAATGACACCAGGGTGAGGATTCAGCAGGGGAAGGTGCCCAACAAGCCAGGTGAGCCGTGTTTGCTCACAGGACCCACATGGTGGAAGGAAAGAAAAGAGGCCTCTTGGCCTCTCTGCAAGCACTGAGAAATCTGCATACACATATGCACACATATATACATGCACACATATATACAAACATATGAAAGAAAGGAAGGAAGGAAGGAAGAAGGAAGGAAGGAAGGAAGGAGGAGTGAGGGTAGAGATGAAGGAGGGAAGAAGAAAAGACAGAGAGGGAGGGGTAGGAAGGAAGGTAGGTAGGTCTTTCAAAAGATAATGTAAAATCACACTGACAGTTTTATAATATATTTTGAAAGCCGATAGTGTGAAGCCTTCAGCTTGATCCTTTTATTTTTATCAAGACTTTCTGGCTATTTGGAGTCTTTTGTGATTCCACACGGATTTTGAGATTTCTTTTCCTCTTTCTACAAAAAAAACTTTGAAATCTTTATAAGTGTTGCATTCAGTTTTCAGTCACTTGAGTGGTGAGGGGGAGTAGGTAGTCATAAGTAAACAGGAAAATCGAGAGAGGAACCGGGAAGACATTGGAGGACCACAGAGCACGAAGGAACTGGGGAGGGTGTCTGAACAGGACCAGCAGAGAGAGGTGGAGAACCCGGAGTCCTGCTGAACACCCAAGCAAGAATCCCCTCCCATCCCAAAGAACTGTTGACTTCATTAAAGCTGCTCTAACTTTCTGTAGTAATATTAGCAGCAGGGCTGCGTCCCCAGCACCCCGGCCACCTGCTAGCTTATGCCTGAAATAACAACACACAAACTGTATTCATTTAAACACTTCTTGGCCCATTTCTAATCATCTGTGTGTAGCACCCCAAGGTGCGCTTACCGGGAAGATTTTAGCCTACGTCCATCCTGGGTCGGAGCTTCATCGATCGCGTCTGCCCGGGAGAGGGGAGCATAGCGTCTCTGAGCTCACTTCCTCTTCCTCCCAGCCTTCTGTTCTGTTTACTCCACCCACCTATGTTCTAACCTATCAGGGCAAGCAGTTTCTTTATTTAATGAACCAATGACCTTCCTCCATCAACTTTCTGTCATCCTTCCATCTTAGAATGAGCCTTGTGACCCTCTAGACAACACCAGTACCGCCGTGGATGTAGTACAGACAGTTGAGCAGTACTGACCCCGAGGTGCCCGTCCTGTGGAAACTGGGACCTTATTCATAACAGTCCAGATGTGGAGCCCATACGCACGTGAGTGAAGGAAGTGGTCCCTGCATTTGATGAAGTACAGTAGTGGAATACAGCCCTAATAAAGCAGAAAGTCTGGTCACTGTGGCACGGATAAACACAGAAGAGTCTATGCAGAATGATGTTAAGTCAGGTGCTAAAGACATGCTCCTGGTGGTACCAGGTGTTGCCTGTGTGTATAATCTGAAACTGTCAGCCCTGAAGAACAGGAAAACAATTGTCCAGGCTGGGACCAGGATGGAAGAGAAAAGGGAATGTATTGGCTGAAGCAGATAGCTTTGACCACACTAGAGTAATGGATCTGGGACCAGACTGTAATAATAACAGTTAGTGGGGTGGGTCACATTTCAAAACAACTTCAAAAGTGGATTTCAAATGTTCTCAACATAGAGGCATTAGTATTTGAGGTGGCAGATATGTTTACTGCCCAGATCAGACCACTCCATCGCAAATACATGTACTGACCATACTCTACCTCACTGCATTATAATCTGCTGATTAAATAAAACATTTTAAGAGTGAAAAATCAATGCTAGTGAGCCAGTCACAGCTCTTTCCCTCTGTCACTTTGTTTAGGGAGAACGACATGTATGCCAAGGACACACCTATTCACTGTCTGGTCTGCTTGTTCCAATACCGTGGAGACACAAATCCTGACTTCACACGTAAGAAGAGTAAGGACTTAAGAAAGGAGTGTGTTTGTTATCTTCAGTCTGTAGTTGGGAGAGCAGGAAGCCCCTTTCTGCTGGTCTGAATCCTGAGTCATGGTCTCATAGCTTTAGAGTGGTCTGATAGTAAGCACTATAATCGACCCTTAAACACACACAGATGTCCCCTTGCTATGTGTATTAGCTAAATCCACTTGCTAAAAATATGAACATGCTCTTCTTGGTTACCCGGACAGTAGTCCTTTCAGGGGCCATATCGCGTTTGTAGACAGCAGTTTAAAATAGTGTGACAGAATTTGGATCTTAGCGATATTAGAAATATCATTGTGAAACTTATCCAAGTGGTTTTGCCCATATGCTTAGGAAATCACAATGACTTAAGTCTGACTCAAATCTTCCCCCAGCTGAGTGTTTCCATTCCCAGACTTGTCTGAATAGCTCTAGAGATATATCTCCCTACTAATGCCTTAGAGGGTTGGAGGCATCTTGTGATGTTTTAATTATTATTATTATTATTTAGATGATCATATAATATTAATACAGTGGGTGTTTTAATGTGAGAAAGTATAATGAAATATTTAACAACTTACTTAATACCTCATAACATAACAATTAATTTAAGACATTAACTGAGTCATTATGCTTAAGACAGCTTTCTCAGCATGGAACACACAATAATAAACATGGCAGGCACAATCCTCACACCAATGAACCATCTCTACACACTAACAAGGTACACAGCACACAAGTTAGTGAAAATAATAAAGAAGGAACATCACAAATGGCAACAGATGCACTGAAGAACACAGAGAGATGTGGGAAGCAGCAAAGCAGGAGAAGCAAGAGAGGGGACAGGGGGCCTCTTCAGCAGAAAACTCAGAAGGCTTCCTAGTGCCCATCCTTGAACCTGTACTGCTGGTGAAAAAATCCCAAGTCAAGAGCAGACACAAGGGCGTTCTATTCCAGAATACGGTGCATTATTGCAGCAGCATGAGACACGGCCTTTGTAGCTACAGAAAGGCATCTGTTTGAGACCACAGAAGAGGAAATAGGCGCAGGGTAGGGAAAGGACAGAAAGAGAGGAGACTTGTGGGCCACACAAAGGAGTTCAGCTGTAATTCCAATGGTAATGAGCAGCCACTGGCTCTGGAGGGAGGGTGGGAGTCTGGCTGGTGTAGCCTGGCTGCTGGGGAAGATGCCCATTGTGTGCCAGACAAAATCTTGAGGTCTGTCTTACCTCTCAGTCAGGCCTTAGCACACGGAAGAGAGGGAAACAGAGTCACAGGGAGTCACTCACTGAGCTACAGAGAGACCTTTGTCTCAAAGAAAGCAAGAGAGACAAGAAAGGAGGGAGGGAAGAAGGGAAGGGAAGAAGAAGGAAGGAGGGAGGGAGGAAGGAAGAAAGAGGAGGAAGTGGAGGGAGGGAAGGGAAACAAAGGGAAGAAGGGCGGGAGGAGGGGGGAGAAAGGAAGAAAGGAAGTAGAGGAAGAACAAATGAATACAAGCGATGTAAGCAGAACTCAGGACCACGGGAAGGCACACGGTTGGCACTGAACAGAGCCTTTATTTCACAAAGGGAAAAAGAAACGGGTGAGAGGTGTGGTAAAGTCGTACACAGAAACTCACTATTTAGTGCCTAGTAAAATATTGCACACTAGAACACAAAGGCAGACAAGTGTGAAAGTGGAAACAGACCACATGCTTTCCTGGGTGGTTTAACACCGTCAGTTGTACGTATCGCAGTTGCCCAGGGCGTTTTTCCTTTCAACATTCAGTCTTGAGCACTCCATACTAGCATACGGGAGCAGCCATATGCTAGTTCTGCATCTTGGGTCTTCAAACTATATGGTTTTTCTCAGTCTTTTTCTTACACTGTCCTTTTCCAAAATGACTTGTTATTCCATTGTGATTGGTAGCATCCTTTGAAGAACGCGCACCTGTGATAGGGCATCACTATTCCTCCAGAGGAAGAAAGGAATTATCTGCAACAGTTACTTTCCCTTGCTGGGTCAAAAATGCCCGATATAAACAAAAGGAGAAGGGTTAATTTGGGTTCAGTTCCAGAAGATCTTGTCCGTGGCTGATGGGCCTCATACACATGAGTGAAATGTCACAGAGGAGGGAGTTGCCCTTCATTTCTTTATAGACAGGGAGCAGAGAAATGGAAACACAGGAGATGAAGATAAGACCCCAGAGCTTCAGTTTGTCGGCCTTCTACCTCCTACTATATCCCAACAATATCATAGAATCTGTCATCATCAGAGGAACCTCCCATCATTACAGCAGACCTCACACGCTACAGCTCTCCTTGGAGACACCGTAGGTGCCCCTAGAGATGTGTGTTAGTAATCTCCTAGGAGTTTCTGGATTCAATCAAGTTGAACCGACAAAATTAGTCATTACACGGTGTGTTTTGTGAATGACATGGTTTCCCACAGAGACTTGAGGCAACACACTGATTTTATTTCTAGCTGTAAGTAACAGTGGTGGGAAGCACTTTCAGAATGCTTACTGAAACATCAAGCTGCGCATGCTCTCACAAGTCCTTTGATGCCCGCTATGCGCCACTATCACCCTGTTTTACAGGTTGTGAAACGAACGGAGACATTGATTAAGGAGGCAATGCGGCTTGGGTTGACTCCCAGCTGCCTGACTTCAAGAACGTGTCTTTCCTTCTTGATTGCTCCCATAGGAAAGTCTAGAAAAGATTTGAATTCATGAACGACCTGGTCATTTAATAAATGTCCACTGCTTGGCAGAGCCCTTAAGAAACTTAAAGTGAGGAGCATTAATAGTTCCAATGGAAGTGGAGGTTCCAACCAGCTTAGAATTTCTCAGTGAAAGACATATAGAAGAGATATTTTTATAGAAAGACACATGAACATGAGCTAAGCCCTTTGAAAGGGTTTCTGGACTAGAAAAGAAGCCACACCCTAATGTAAGCCTGTTGACACTGTAGACGCTATGAGGTAACTCACCAATCTGTTCAGTGTATCCCCATCACCCATCAAGACTGGGCCCAGCAGCCAACAGAAAACCTTCAACCTGCCTGCATACTCGCTTTCCCTGACTGGTTCACACGCTTGGTCCTCTGGGAGGGGGGGGGGGGGCTGATCCTGAAGTGGACAGCGCCCAAGATGATAAGGGACAGAACTAAGCTGAGACAGAGGGAGCCCTTCCCTTGCCCTGCACAGCTCCTTATTAAAGGAAAGGGCATTTGACTCACGGCTTCAGAGGCTTCTGCCCATGGTGTCTTACTCCTCTGGCTTGGGACATTGTGGTGGGAATTTTATGTGACGATGACCCCTTCCAAGGCAGCCATGAAGTGAAAAAGAGAGTACTGAACCAGGATCCCTTCAAAGAGCACACCCCTTCAATCCCTTCAAAGAACACACCCCCAGTGCCCTAAGATATTCTCAGTAAACCCCATATCTGCAATGTTACTCTGCCTTCCAGCAATGTCGAAGAATGGTAACCCAGCCTTCACCCCGTGGACCTGTTAGGATCATTGTAAATGCAAACTAGAGCAGCAATGAAGCCTCAAGTCAGCTCTCAAAGGTCGTTGTTATTCGGAAGCAGAGAATCTTTCCCGCTTCCTGCCTCCCTTCAAATACCTTCCTAATTACCCACGCTGTGGCTCCTGGATTCTCATTCTGTTCCTCTTGATTGGAACCCTCATGGGAAATACAAGTGAGCAGCAGGTCACCAAGCCCACCTTCTGCCAAGCTTCTATTGGTAAATCATTTTCCCATCTTCACTGGGTCAGAGGAAAAAAACACCATTTAACTGCAGAATATACAGTACAGGAATGACTTTATCAAAACCACTCTTTGACAGAAATTTAAATACCCGTGTCCTGTCCTCTACAGAGGTATGAGAGCAAGCCTACAGCCCAGGGTGCATCCTTCCATAATGAGGTTCTGATGAGCTGCCCTGGAAGAATCAACCATGTCATTCTGTTCAAGAGACAGGGAACTCAGGCCTGGGGTAGTTCAGCCTATAAAATGCTTGCCTTGAAAGCCTAAGGACCTGAGCTCCATGCCCAGAATCCACATTTTGAAGAAGAAGAAGAAGAAAAAAGCCGAGCATAAGGAGGTGGTAGCAGGCACCATGGCTCACACTTGTATTTCCAGTGCTTATCAACTAGTGATACCCCAGTACAGTGAGCCATTCTGCCCTAGAGAAGGTGATACCCCAGGACAGTGAGCCATCCTGCCCTAGAGGAGGTGATACCCCAGGACAGTGAGTGACCCTGCCCGAGAGGGGGTGATACCCCAGGACAGTGAGCGACCCTGCCCTAGAGGAGGTGATACCCCAGGACAGTGAGCGACCCTGCCCTAGAGGAAGTGGATTGCACTTCCAGGGATTACACTGGACGTTATCTCTTGGCCTTCATATGGGCAAGTGCACACACACTGAACACTAACACTCACACACGTTTAAATAAAGGGTAGTAGGAAGCTTTCACTGGAGATGGGTGGCTCAAGTCTAGATGTTTACTCTCTCATGTTCCTAATGTAGTAATGTGGCTGTCATTACTGCAAGAGAACACTGACCTACGGAAGCTCAGGCTACCCCTCAGTCTGGAGAATGAAAAGTGATAAAGACAAAACAACTTTAGAATATTAAACATACAGTCTAGGGGAAACTGTGTTGTAATATGGAAAACCACAGGAAACATCTCAGAGGGTCAAGTGCCCGGCTTGGGCCCCTCTGAGGATGCTGCCATACCACACTGCACACAGCGAGGAACTGTGTGCCCAGACCATCTTCTAGGGCAAATGTCTCTGCTTTTGGTGTTTGCTGGATGCAGGGCTACTCCCCAGCTGGAGGTTCTTTGATTGATTTCTCAGAAGGAGCTCCTGTGTTACAAACAGCAGTTAGCTCTGAATCTGTAGAGAAGCAAATGGAACTCACTGCGAAGATGATGAAGCAGACAGGTTTTGCTTAAGTCAGAGAACAGGGAAATAGATAAGTATCAGCCTGAAATTACTCACTATAGAGGGAAAATGGGAGATGAAGAAATAGCTGCTGGGCTGAGAAAATGGGAAATTTTTATGTGTGCAAGGAAAACCCCATGTGAGAAATTTGTGCCGGAGAAGAGGAGCCATGGGCTTTCTCAGTGTGCAGAGACAAGCTCTCAATATAGACTGTGTGTGTGTGTGTATGTATGTATGTATGTATGTGTGTGTGTGATGTGTTTATTTGGATGAGGAAACACATGTACATGTGTTGGCATGTATATGAAGGTCACAGGTCAACCTTGGGTGTCCATCCTTAGAAATCATCCTCCTTGTCTTTTGAGACAGGATCTCTCGCTGGCCTGGAGCTCACCAGATAGACTACCCTGGCTGGGCCCGAGGGTCTGCCAGACTCCCCCTCCCCCAGGTGTTCTGAGGGTCGAACTCAGGTCTCTGTGTATGTGCCACAAACACTTTATTAAATTACCTCCCCAATCCAAAAGGATTACATTTAAGGGGCTTTTACACTGATCTAAGACAACCTAACAAAGCGGGTTTGGGGTCTTTATTTCATAGAAGAAAGCAAAGCCCGAGAAAGAGAATACTTGGGTCATATAAGTAGGTCCGTGTTCAAGGCCACCTCTAATACAGCATGCTCAAATCCTCGTTGCTGGGAAGAGACACCATAACCATGGCCACTCTTATAAAGGAACACATTTAATTGAGGCTGGCTTACAGTTTCAGAGGTTTAGTCCATTATCATCATGGCAGGAAGCACGGCAGCATGCAGGCAGACATGGTGCTGGAGAGGGAGCTGAGAGTTCTACATCTTCATCTGCAGGCAGCCGAAGGAGACTTCTGCGACACTGGGATGGGTGTAGCTTGAGCGTATGAGACCTCAAAGCCCGCCTCCACAGTGACACACATCCCCCAACAAGGCCACACCTGCTAATAGTGCCACTCCCAATAGACCAAGCCTTCAAACCCATGAGTCAACAGGGTCCATTCCTATTCGAACCACAACACCCATCGTCTATATTTCTGCATTGGTTATTGGAGTCTTGGCTTTGACTGGGAGTGGGGGTAGAAAGTGAGCTGTCTCTGAGCACAACTAAAAGTGTCATCTGTATGTGAGGATCTATGTTGCAAGAAGCCACAAAACCTGGCCCAGACACAGCTGATTTTCATGTGTGTGAGAATGGTGGCCTTAAATGGGTTGACACATGAAGAAGTCTCTTCTTACATTGTCTTATAGCGTTTCTCCGCTTTCATCCTGGTGAGGTTTGTAACACATGCAGACAGGTCTCAGCATGGTGGAGACTAGGCTATGGTGAGGGCTGCCTTTGGGATTTACCTCAGCTTATAAGAGAAAAGGGGGCAAATCCAAAGGCCACCTCAAGTGCACAAAGTACGATTTCATCACAAAAGCCAACCCTCTTTCTTCCTGGCTCCCCAAGTACAAATTAGATTTTAAAGTACTTTTTCCACCGTTGGGATCTTTTGCTCATTGCATTTCCACAGAGACCTCATGCTTTGCGAGATTCTTATCTACTGAACATCATTTACGTAAATTAAACTCAATTGCCACATTTTACCCATCAAAGACATAAGTGGAGATCAAAGCTCCTAATCTGCCTGAGATAACTAATATTTCCACAGGGCGCTAATTACAATTCAGGCTAATGCAAAGAAAGTCGGCATTGAATTAGCACGGGCATAGGAAGTGAGGTCATTCTGTTGGTTCTTTTGGAAATATCGAAAATAGCTTCCAGCTGTTTGAGGGATCAAGGAGCCTCACTCAGAAAACAGAGGAGAGGTGAGTTATCTGCCCCTAAAACGGGGTCAAAGGCCTGTGCTGCAATTCCAGAGGCCCTTCTGCACATGCTCCAACATGCCTCTTATAGGCTTTGCGATCACATTTTCATATATGCGTGACTGGAGTTTGAAGACTTTACATCGCTCCCTAGTCACGTGCCCTTCCGTATATGTAGTCCCCCGAGAATTCCAATAATAAAATTCTAACCCGCATCATCAATATTGTTTTATTACATATCTAATCAAACACACAAGCACACATTCAAAGAAAAAGTATGCATCAAAATGGAAAAAAAAAAAACCTTGCCTCTAACTCCTTAGACCGGGAAAAGCGGGCAGTGTCACATGAGTGGAAACAAAAGGGAGGCAGAAGATGTGATAATGGAGACAAAAGTTTCTAGTCGAAGAAAGTATGGGTGTAACCAGATAACTAAGAGGACATGCACTGCCCTCCCAGAGGACAGAGTGCTGTGCAGGGTGTGCTCCTTAGCTGCCCCTGACTGGAGTTTAGCAGCCCAGAGGAAAGGGTGGGAGGCGGCACCAGGGGAGCCAACTGTGTGTACATAGATACAATGTAGATTCTACCCAGAAGCCGCATGGGATCACTGGGGACATTTGTGGGCGATACACTGGTGCTTTAGAGGTCACTAATAAAGGAGCAGTGTGTAACCGTCTGGCCAGTGACACAGTGAGAAGGTCCTTGAGTCACCCCTATTCCTCCCAAACAGCCATGTTCTTCACGGAGAGACAGAATGTGCACCCTGTTGCATTCAGGATCATTGAACTGAAGACAAGGAGTAGATACAGGAGGCTCACACACACATGCACGCATGCACATACACATCTCTCACACATACATACACCCACATACATCACATACACACACATCACCCATACACATAACATATACATACAAACATCACATATACCACACACACGTATCACACACACACATACATCACACACACAGCACATATACATATAGACATCACATATACCGCACACACATCACACACACACACACACACTTGCCTGAAAGCAAAACAGCTACACAAAGACAAAGGGTATCCCATCGCCCCTTCTTTGGGAAAAACAGATGCTTTGGGTTAAGCGTGTTCCCTAAGAACTCATGCTAAAAGCTTGATCCTCAGTCTGGAGGTTTTCACAGGCAGTGAGGCCTTTAAGAGGGAGGACTGAAGCCTGTTCTAGAGTGAGTTCCAGGACAGGACAGCCAAAGCTGTTACACGGAGAAACCCTGCTTCTGCCATATGGATCATGGTAGTGTCTGCTGTCCGTGTTGTAGCCTAGGGCCTTGAGAATGTTCGTGGTCTGTGTTGCCACCTGAAATCATGTTGATCTCCATAGGCTGGCTTGCCCCTGAGGATCATATGGGTGTCCATGTCCTGTGTCACCCCCGAGGCCACAATGATGTCCACGCTGCCGAAGAGAGCTATGATGGTGTTCTAGGCTGTACTGTCACTGAAGACCATGCTGAGGTGCATGGCATGTGCTGTCACAGAGGCCATGTGGTTGTCCTCCTTCTCCTTCTCCTCATTTTTATTCTTATGCTTCAGGGGAAAATCATAAAGGTGGGGAAGACCTGGGAGGATTGGGAAATAAGTATGATGAGGTGCATTTTGTGAGATTACTAAATAATCAATAAAATCTTATGTTGGGGAAAAATAATTTCTAAGGAAAAAAATGGTAGGACTGTGTGGGAATTCCCTGGGTCATTGGAAGCACCATCATTAGAGGGAAAGGGGTTTGGTCGCTGGGAGCACCACCATTAGAGGCACTTGGGGGTTTGGTCATTGGGAGCACCACCATTAGAGGGAATTTGGAGTTGGGTCATTGGGAGCACCACCATTAGAGGGAATGGGGTTTGGTCGCTGGGAGCACCACCATTAGAGGCACTTGGGGTTGTTTTCACGGGATTCCTTAAGAGAACAAGCTGTCACAAGGGTCTAAGCTTCCCCTTGAATCACACTGGCATACTGTGTGTCTCCACATCATGACACACTTTCTGCCATTGTGTCGACCTCCACCACAAGCTCTTCCAAGAGCCCGCAAACCCAGGATAACATGACCACCGACCCCCTGGACTTCCAGAACTCTGAGCTACAATCATTTTCGCCCTTTATAAAGACGTCCATCCTTGGGTGGACACAGCAACGGTAACACAAATGGACCAAGACAGGAAGCTAACCAAGCCAGATGATGCTACAGGGATTTCTAGTAACACGTTTTGCTAACTGGCCTTTATCAGCCAGTGATTTGCCTTCTCTCGAGTTGCCATCTACAGAAGCCAATGTCCTTTCCTCTGTCTTGTCACTTTGTCCTTGCTGAGGGTATACTACGGCTGGAAATTCAAAACTACATCCAGGAGGACGAGTTGTTCTCAGGTTCATTACCATTTTTATGACACATATAGATGTGGGGAAACACGTTTTCTCTTAATCCCTCTTCAACCAGTGTCTTTTCCAAGTCTGAACCATTGGAACTGAAGAAAGTTGCCCACCAAGACCTTATTTCCAGGGCTTATCTCAAGCCTCTTGTTCCTCTCTGGTGACCCAATTCTCTCTTTCAGTTCCAAATACAAATAAGTTTCTCCTTTGTTCTGAGCCCCGCGTCGTTGGGTATTTTCATTGGTGCATGGAGCTGCTTTGATTTGAAAGCCTTACTGAAGCCTCAGGGAAGACACCATAAGCAGGAGACATGAGCGTCTTCCTTCCCGCCCTCACTCTGCCCATCAACTCATCCCTTCCTCACCATGGGTGTCACCTCTCTGCTCTGGGTCCCCGCAGACACCCCTTCCCAGGTGATTCAGTTGTTCCCCACCAATCATGCCGAGACTCATTTCCACAAAAAGTACTTCTTCTTCAGATATCAATAGCTCAACAATTTCCATCTTGCTGAAAATTGCTGAGAGAAGGCAAAGTCGCAATAAAAACGGGAAGACGCGGAGCTTCTGGGGCAGCCAGAGAGGAAGTGACGGAAGCCTCTACAGCGGTGCAGATAATAAGGAAACTGTTCCAAGGGGAGAGACTAAGAACAGGACTCAACAGAATATTGATTGGGAGACCAGCTTTGTGAAGAGAAGGGTGAAGCTAGGTAGTTTTGCTTCTTCTTTGGGCAACTGAAATGAAGGAGGGAAGGAGAAAATGGAAGGGGCTGACTCGATGGGGTTGCCGCCCTCTACGGACTTCCAGCTTCGATGCCGCAAGAGAATCCCTGAGATTCTCAGAGTCGGAATCAAACAGCGTCTACATTCCTTCTCGGTTATCCTGACTGCATCTTAACTCACTTCTCATCACTCCCAAAGTACGACTTCCTTCTTCCAACAGCTACACAATCACAGTAATCACACTCCCAGGTGGGCAGCCATTTTCACCAATAAAGCAGAGAGGCCCCAGGAAACCAGTCTTGCTTGAGCACAGCATGAACCAGGGTAGAATTAGGTCCATTCAGTAGCTACATTGAATCTCTTAGGCCAGATCATGAAAGGGAATAAATACAGGTTGCTAATATACCTGTGAGGAGAATCTGCCCAAAGACAGAGATAACCTGTTTTGGGGGGTTTTGTTTTTGTTTGTTTGTTTGTTTTTTAATCTTGTCTCCTTTCTCTGTTCATTCTTCTCTCACAGCCACAGAAAGGTCTTTCTCAGTCTGAGCAACCTCAGTCTGATGTTCCCAGATACTGGGATACTGGCCTGAGGCTGGAGAGATAGCTCAGCAGTTAAAAGCAGTGGCTGCTCTCGTAGAAGGCCCAGGCTCAATTCCAGCGCCCACATGGTGGCTCACAAGCACCCATAACTCCAGTCGCAGCAGATATAATGCCTTTTTGTGACTTCTACATGTACCAGGCAAAACACACAAAACATAAAATCTAAAAAGGAGAGAAAGAGAGAGAGAGAGAGAGAGAGAGAGAGAGAGAGAGAGAGAGAGAGAGAACCAAAGAAGTTCTGCAGAGGTCGCATCCTATCTAAGAGAAAGGATTTCCTAAAAACTGCTGCAGTGGACGGCGTAATATAACCAGCCCCACTTTGGATCAAGACATTCTTTCCACAGGCTGCTGGCCACTCAAAGCTGAGACCCACCTCATCCAAGTTTGTAGCCACTGACACGAGCAGTCCACACCCAGTGATGAGCTGGTGCTGGGCACAAAGCCAGACTCCTGCCTTGGCTCTTATGGCCTCCATTCTGGAAAACTCTTAACAGGACCAAACCTTCCTCTCTCGCTGAGGCGTCTCCCCCTCCCCCGGCTCCCCCGAAATCTCAGCGTCTCCCCATCTGTTTTCCAGAGAAAAGAGGCCCAGGTCACAGGTATGCAAGTTTCTCAGAGACTAGACCTTAGAGTCAGACCCCTGCCCTGCAGGGAAGCTGGGGTTAGTGCTGCAGGCTTCCGCTACAGTGGAAGCTGGAAGGACAAAAGGACAAAACCGCTCTAAGGCCCTCTGGGACTCCCCAGCATCCGTGCTAATAGTCTGGCTAACGACCACCACATTTGCCTTTTCTCTCTAAAAATGTGGCAGCGAATGCTGGCTTTTCTCCCTTCTACTGCCCGGGGAGAGACATTTCCTTTCCTGGGGACTTGGGTGAGCTGGATGCGCCTTAGGAAGAGTGTTGTCCTTGACTAGGTGTGCATCCCGCCTGGTGTTCCTCTGCCTTGTTCCTAGCCATTAGCTGTTGGCAGTGACTTGGTGTCTTCATCTGCCTGAAGTCAGCATTGCTTTGTAAACTTACGGAGATTTTTACTCTGCCCTTAGTTTCCCCGACTTTTTCTTCACCCCAGCTTCTGACTGACTTTTTGTAGAGGACCAGGACTTCTGCCTTAGTCGTTCCCTTCCAGTTGGAAGTCCATGCCCCTGAGAACCATGAGGACGGGGCTTAAATGGCACTGATCAGACAACCCAGAGATGCTTCCATAGAACCTAAATGGTTGTCCCATTTCCTCCAGGGCAACAAACATTGAAAAACTAAGCCAGAATTCATCCAATCTTAGAGAGGTTCACACTTGTGCTCTTGGGTCTGCTACCTGTCTGTTCGTCCATCCATCCGTCCGTTCGTCCATCCGTCCGTCCATCTGTCTGTCTGCCCATCCATTCACCCATCTATCCACCCACCCATCCACCCATCCATCCATCCATCCATCCATCCATCCATCCATCCATCCATCCATCCATCCATCTATCCATATGTCTGTCTGTCCATTCAGTCTGTCTAAGTACTTCTCTGTCTCTCTCAGTGCTCATGCTGAAGATGATTCTAGATATTTTTATCAAGCCCTAACTGTGCTTCTAAAACATAA
Organism: Microtus ochrogaster; assembly: GCF_000317375.1. Lineage (NCBI taxonomy): Eukaryota > Metazoa > Chordata > Mammalia > Rodentia > Cricetidae > Microtus > Microtus ochrogaster. The sequence goes on from NC_022013.1 coordinate 75,583,909, forward strand.
CTAACAAAAATTCAGAGAATGAAACAAATGTCCAGAAAATGAAAAAAAAAAGAAGAAAAAAGAGAGAAAAAGAAGTATAGCGTGCCATCCCAAATCAAGAAAAGGCATGCTCAGAACCCTTGACCTAGACCAAAGACTTTGTTAGCAAACCACCTAAGCACCGGCTCTGCTCCACTGGGTTCTTCAGATCACCAGAGTGCTTCCTTCAGCAGAAAAGCCAAGGAGAAAAGAGCTGGCTCCACAGGCCAGATTCTCTAACGAGGTTGGAAAAACAGCCCACAGGTAGGTGCATAACCTCCTCACACGTGACGAGCCCGTCAGTGTTCGCACAGACAGCACCGTCCTCTTGTGGGAGGGCATGAAACAGGACAGCGAAAGAGACAGGCCGGGTTACCTGTACCTAGCTCCCGAGACATCCATGGACAAGTGTGCATGGGAGCAAGCACATACACAGAGGCATGCTGATGGAAAACTGCTGTTTGTGCTAAATTTCTGTGTTTTTTTTTTTTTTCGAGACAGGGTTTCTCTGTGGTTTTGGAGCCTGTCCTGGAACTAGCTCTTGTAGACCAGGCTGGTCTCGAACTCATAGAGATCCGCCTGCCTCTGCCTCCCAAGTGCTGAGATTAAAGGCGTGCACCACCACCTAACTAGACAGAAAAAAGAACCCTTAGCACACACTGATATGGGGCCTGGGTTGTTTGTCTGATAGCACACTAACTCCAAGGCTTCAGGGATGTTGAAATTACCTGTGCTATAGTGCTGTGAAGAGTGGCTGCCGTGACTCTGCCTCCACAGGCTCCCCCGAGCCCTGCCGCTGGACACACCTCACAAGCCTTGGCTCTCTGTGGGGATTCCAGAACCCCACTCCAGCATGACAGCTGCTGCCCACTCTAGCTGACCACAGCCACTGCAAGTAGCAAATCAGCGGCCAGACTCTCTGAGTGCCATGCATTTGCATAAAGCAGTAACTAAAGGAACCGCTTTGAGGTTTGGATTTTGTAAGGATGGTAAGGGAGTCAGTGCAGAATTGCCGGGTCACCGTAATAACTAGCAGCATTTCCTGCCTGCGAACCTCCTTCACAGAGCTTTGGGTACAATGCACAGAAAACACGCACCGCACTGTTCTCTATATTCTTAGCTAAGGAAGTAACAGCTTCACAAGGTTGAGTATCGCTGAGTGCTCACATGTTATGAGGCCGTGGATCCTGATAACTGTATTTCCCTCTAAGAGGGGTGCAATAGCTTTACCAGATTCCTCAAGTGTCTCTCTTGCCCGGTATGGTCCAGTGCTAAGATGTAAGTTTCCTGCTTCTTATTGCATGGGTAGTGGTTATAGGAGGGAATGGTGCTGCCCACAAGAGTGGATCTACCTACATCAACTAGTAATCAAGATAATCTTCCACAGACACAGCAAAGGCATCTCTGTCAGTCATGACATCCCTGTCAGTCACAGCATCCCTGTCAATCATACCATCCGTGTCAATCATGATCTCTATCAGTTGTTGAACCCTTAAATTCTGACTGTGTGTATGTGTGTGTGTGCAAATGGAATTTTTCTGTCCCACCCACAAGTTCCTGAATAATCACTCTGAGGCTTAATATATGTTATGATTGTCTGGCCAATGACTTAGGCCTTTTACTGGCTAGCTCTAACTATAAATTAACTAATTTCTATTAGTTTACATTTTACCATGAGGCTCATAGCTTTCCAATAAGGTTTGTACCTTACTGCCGGCTACATGGCATCTCCCTGACTTCTCCTCCTCCTCCTCCTCCTCTTCCTCCTCCTC
>NC_022013.1:75585798-75597191 GCF_000317375.1 Microtus ochrogaster
TCTTCCTCCTCCTCCTTCTCCTCTTCCTCCTCATTCTTCTTCTTCTTCTCTCTCTCTCTCTCTGTATCTTTTCTTGGATTTCCTGTCTAGCTATATTTTGCCTGTCCATTGGTCAAAACAGCTTTATTTATCAATCAATAAAAGCAACACAGATACCGAAGGACATCCCACATCAAGTGTGTGTCTGTGTGAGTGTGTGTGTGTGTGTGTGCACATGCTCACACACTCACACGTTCATGAATGCATGCAGGTGCACATTAGGTATCTTCTTCTAGCTCTCCTCACCTTTTTATTTATTATTCTTACATTGATCCACTGTCCTGAGACAGCATCTCTCAATACCTGAAACTCACCAAGTAAGCGAGGCTGGCTGGAAGGCCAGACACAGGCACCTCCTGTCACCCCTCCACAGCTCTGGGATGATGAGTGTGCACCACCACACCCGGATCTTCTTCACAAGTTCTGAGGTCAGACCCAGCTTCTCACGCTTGCACACCAAGCACTTTGCCAGCTGAATTCTCTCCAAAATGCTGTCCGCGCGCTTGTGCTTGGCTGACCAGTAAGTAGAACTGGGAGTGACTCCCCGTACCCACGTCAGCACTCCTGTGTCCCCTTCTCCCTCTCTCACATGGTAATAGAGGCCCCAAGTAAGTGTGCAAATGTGCTCAGCTCTCCAGCATAATCGTATAGTTGTAAGTAGATTCGTATTTTTATTTTCATAAGCTTGCCTGTTTATTCATTCTTACCTTTATCACTGAACAGATAATTCCCAAGTATGCTTCACACAAGACACTGCCTTGACTGTGGACTTAGCCATCAGCAAAGACAGGCAGAGTAACCTTGTATTCACACTAACACTGATGCTAACACTAAGGCCTGGAGAGATACATGAGGTAAATAAGGAAAATCACATTATTTCAGAACTGAGGCAAAAGAAAAAGCATGTGGATTCGGGTGGGTGGGGAGTTGGGGAGGGTCTGGGAGGAGTTCGCGGAGAGGACGCCATGATCAGAATATGTTATATGAGAAAACTCTATTTTAAATTAAAAAGAAAAGAAGACTTGGGTGAAGAATACAGAGTAGCAATTTTGAGAGCCCACTCCATAGCCCAAGGCGATGAATGTCACGGGTTTTCCCGATGGCATCTGATCAGCATGCCTGGTTACAAGCAGTATGCAGGCTTCCTGGTGGTTCTTACATATATGCAGAATTGCCAAAGGAGAAAAACAGCATCTCTATTTCAAAAGTGCTAAAGATTCCCAAAAATTCATTAAAAATAATTTCATCAAAATAGCAATATACCCAATCAGCATGCAGAAATTAGTAAGTTGTCTAGATGCCAATAGCAAAGAATGAATGATGAAAATAATCCATTCACATTAACTTCAACAGATAAAAAACATAAAGATAAACCTAGCCAAGGAAATTAAAGCCCTCTACCCTGAAGAAAGGAATTGAAGACCTTAAAAGAGGGAAAGACCTTTCATGCTCAAGGATCAGCATAAATTAACAGCATGAAAATAGCTATATTCCCAAAAGTGACATATAAATTCATTAAATCTCCCATTAAAATTCTAGTGATATTCTTCACAGAAATAGAAAAAATAACCCCCAAATTCTTACAGAAACATGAAAGACTCCCTAAACACAAAGCCATCCTGAATGTAAAAGGAGCAACGCTGAAGGCATCGGCATAAGTGGTTTCAAATTATACTACAGAGCCATGGTAACAAGGACAGCATGGTACTGCCATGAGAACAGACACATAGACCAGTGTGATGTGAGAAAGACCCGGATATAAACCTATATGGCTAGCGTCAATATGATTTTTGACAAAAAGAGTAAAAATATACATTGGAGGAAGGACAACCCAGTCAACAAATGGTTCTGGGGGAACTAGATATCACAGATAAAAAGAAAGTAGATGTCTCTCTCTCAACATGCCCAAAAATCAGCTCCAAACGAATCAAAGCCATTAATGTAAGACTTGAGATTGTGTGGGGAAAATACTTCAAGATACAGGCATGGTTAAGAGCGTTCAGGGCGGGGGTTGGAGGCCCATCATAGCTCAAGAAACAATGATACCAGGAACTGACTAACGGCGCAGCACAAAGAGAAAAGGCCGCAGTGTCATGAGAAAGCTGAGGAGAGAAAGTTCTCGACGCGTAAAGCTCGTATCTGCGGTACCAGCACCTCGAGACCAGTTTCTCTCCCTCTCCCACTCCATGCTCTGTGAGCATCCCTTGACCTGCACTGTCTGGCTTTGAATGTGACTGCTGGACACAGGCATTTCAAAACAGAAATCCTCCTGTCTCCTGACACCTGGGGAACTGAGTCCCATGCCGCCCCCTACCTTTTCTGGAAAAGACCTGCCTCTATTCAGTGGTACAGTGGACCTCCTGCGTGCAGCTATGACTCTGAAGTCTTAGGAGGATTATTGAGATTTTTGTTTGTTTGTTTTTCGTAAGGGTAAATAGCCCTACCTCTCTGTGTTATTCTTTGCGTGGAGGTGTGTGTGTGTGTGTGTGTGTGTGTGTGTGTGTGTGCATGTATTCATTTGCAACTTCAAGAATGTGTTCTGGGAGCAAAATCACACAAGATTCAAGTAGCATTATGTCTGTGGCCAACAGACAGGATTCTGTAAAAAGGACAGGAAGTACAATGTCCTGCATATCACGTTGTTCAAAAGGAAATAACAGAGTCAGGAAAATATACATTCTTTGGACAGTACTTGGACGCAACTACCTTCCAGAGGCCCCAGGTCAAAGCCATCATGGGCGCCTAAGGAGAAGCAGTCCTCAGAAGGCAGCATACTCTCTTGTGATCAGACCGACAGCCACTTCATTGACATCAGCCACTTCCACAGCTGCCCTCACTGTTGTATTAAACTCACAGGAGCCGGAACCTCTGCTAAAAACAGAATTCCTCACTCTGACCCCCACAGGTCACCAACTCCTCCTCATACAAAAGTGGGACGAGAGAGCTTCTGAGACACAGACTGTGGGAAACCTGGTGGGTTCTGATTTCAGGCAGCTGTGGGAAAGAAAAGCCAGTGTAAGCCATTATGTACAGCCCTTCCCCACATGGCCGGGAACAGCGAGTTCCCGTGGGTGGTTACACCAGCAAGCCACTACACATTCCAGGCCGGCTCCAGATAGGATCTTCTCTTCTAAGTCTGCAAACTTTTATTTACTATTGTCTATGTATGGGTGGCTATGTATATATGACGTGAGAGATTGTCATGTTTTCTGAGGAGTGAAACTCAAGCTGGGAGGCTTGCAAGCAAGCGCCTTTGCTCACTGAGCCATCTTGCTGGCTCTTTTTTGTTTTTTATAATAACTCAATTAAGTATGAATGCAGCTTGCTACCATCACCCCATGTCCTACCATGGAAGCGAACTCCTAGACAGGGAAATTGCCTGAAGAATAGGAATTTGAATGTGGTGGAGCTTAAAATTCTTACAGATTTATTCCATAAGTGAAAGTGATCTTAATGAATAATATTGGGTAGCGATTTAAGATTACAAGATCTGAAACAGTGTAGACCCGACTCACTTGAAATACGCTAACATTCTTAAATTCACCAAACCTTTCTTGTTTTGGAGAAAACACGAACCTTTACAATTCCACTTTCTCCCTGAACTTTTTCTATTTGGTTTCTTTTCCAAGATTTTTTCTACATTCTTGATTTTTTTCATCCTAGAGTCTAACAGAATTTTATTTGAAATATTAAAAAGTTTAAAATGAAGGCAGTAGAAAAATACTAAACTAAATTGATTTTTTTGCAAAGACTTAGACACAGAGAGTCATGGTCCCTGAATCTAAAGTTGTGTTTTTAAATATCATGTAGTAAGCCCAGACCTTAAGTCAGGAAATAGGGCCTGATATTGAAACAGAATAGTCAGTAACTAATCAAAAAAATAGAACATGCTTTATCCAATATAGCTGTATACTTAATACATTTTATGCTGTTTTGTATAGTTTTAATTAATTTTATTTTCTTCCACATGAAAACATATCCCAGAACCGTTTCTTTTGTTGTGCGGTGGATGATCCCCAGAACCTTGACAATGGTTACCGCTGAGCTGTATCCCACCCAGCTCACTCACTGAGTCCTATCTCCACTCCCTATTAGGCTGAGTATTCACTGCGCTGCACATCCATCAGGGATGAGACCTGGCTCCCTGGTAGACCATCGCGCGAGCTAACATCCCTGCACCGAGGCTGCCATCTCCACACACACACCAAACCGGCTCCAAGGCCGTCCTATATGGAAGGGGTTAAGACAGGCCTTGAGTTCCGGTGATGAAGGCAGCGGGACCATATACATTGCACCAAAGAGGACAGCTGCTTCAGCATTGGTGGTGTCGGAGCAGGACCACATCTAGAACCAATTATAAATCACTCTGTGGGCGGGGCAGTGGTGGCACACGCCTTTAATCCCAGCACTCGGGAGGCAGAGGCAGGCGGATCTCTGTGAGTTCGAGGCCAGCCTGGTCTACAAGAGCTAGTTCCGGGGCGGGCACCAAAGCTACAGAGAAACCCTGTCTCGAAAAAAAAAAAATCACTCTGTGTTATCCCTAAACATTCACTAAAATCTCGATTAATTTCTAGCCGGCCTCGTCTCTCACCAAAGAAAAGGGAGAAAGCATGAGGCTGCAGGGATAGAATGTTAACAGCCAAGACCGGCTGTGTGAGCCTTTCCACTCATCTACACTAAGGGCTTTCTCTCTCCCAATTACTGGACTGCAGGATGGACACGGCTGGAGAGACACACAGTCCGTCTCCCCAGAGCCATTTACACCCGAGGGTTGTAGCAATGCGCATTCTGTCCTCTCCCGAGGGAGAACTGGCTTGCACTTCATTCTCCATTGTTCTTTTCTCCATCTTCCCTTTCCAGAGGGCCCAGAGAAGCACCCCCAGTAAACTCCAAGCGTCTCTACTTTCCTTCCCTGCAGTGCACGCTACTGCACGTACAGCCACATCTCCACCGGCCATGCAAAACGGGAGCTCGAGGGAAGGATGAGAGCTGCCTCTGCTAGGAAATGGCTTTGCCTCTCCATCTCGAGAGCCTGTGTTCACAGTTACAGGCGAGACACAGACAGACACCACATCACAGACCCACGCGCCGCTCCGTGTTGATTGATGCTCTTTCCGCGCTAGCTCAGATACTGGAGCCTCGCAGATGTCCAACATATGAATGGATAAAGAAAATGCATCACTTATTACAGAATGGAATCTATGCAGCTGTAAGGAAAAGTGAGGTCATGGCATTTTCAGGACAGAGTGGAACTGGAGATCGCTATGTTAAGAAAACTAAGCCAGAGAGACGAATAGCACGTGTTTTCTCTCACATATGTGGACTCAGCATTTAAATTTATACATGTAGGTATGGGGGTGGTGACACGTGGCTGTGCTTGCATATTTTCATGTTGTATGTGTACTTTCGTGTGTTTGCATGTACCATTGGTGTGCATGCACACATGCGGGCTGTGGTGTTGTGTAGTACGATGTGTACGTATACATGGTATATATGAAGGTAGGTAGGTAGGTAGGTGTTGTATGATGCGTGTTGTTTGTGTGAGTAGTATGAGGTTATACATGTATGCATGTATGTGATTAATCACCGTCCCGGCCATGTATGCCCAGCATAAACTACAGTTGAGTAACCGCCAGGATCTGAAGTAGCGTGGGCTTCCACTGAGGTCTAGCCATTGTAGTCCTGCTTTTCCTCGGCAGACGTTTAGTTAGCGTGAACATCTCTGCCGTCTTAGATGGGCTGTTCCTGGCTGCAGGGTTTGCACCACAGCTTCTTGTGCCCATATAAATCAGCCCTACATTGTGTTCCCTGTGTGACTGCTCAGCCCAATCTGAGTCAGACAGACCTGCCCCTGAAATTCACAGAAGCCATTTAATCCTCTCTTCGTCCTTCGTACTCTACCTCCTCTCTCTCCTTCCCTCCTCCCTTTCTCTCCTCTCTCTCCCTCTCTCTCTCCCTCCCTCCCTCTCCTCTCTTTCTCTCTGTAGCCTTTACTGAAAATGAGAATACCAGAGAGATCTATTTTCTTCCCTTGAACATTCCTTCCTCCTTTTTCTTCTTAACATCCACCCCCAGGTTCCCCATTCCTTCCTGTCATTCCACCTCCGAAAGTTCCCATCTGTTTGACAGCAGACACGGACAATGCCCCTGACAAAGCCAAGGACGGAATAGATGAGGCTTTAGATGTCCAAACACCCACATGTCTAAGGTCCCAGGCCCTGCTGATCATGATTCTTTGGGATATTTCTCCAGCAAGCTCTGGATAATTTGAACCCACATCTTCTATACACATAACTCCTCCTTCTCTTGGTTTCTGAGTCTCTGTCCCTGTGAGTTCTTCATCCATCCATCCATCCATCCATCCATCCATCCATCCTCAGTTTGTATATGCATACATACATATATACACCTATCCATGCATCCATTCATCCTGTTTGTACATACATATATACATACACACATCTGTCTATGCATCCATCTATCCTCAGTTTGTACATACATACATACATACATACATACATACATACACACACACATACATTTTCCATTCCTTCATTGATTTTCCTCTTCTCAGTCCTGGTAGCCACATATCCTGTTTCTCAGAGAGAAGTTCAACTTACACCCACAGAAACCCTTCTAGGTGAGCATAAAAAAAGATAATTTCCAAGTGAGAAAACTAATTTGCAGCAACACGAAATGATTCGGTTCACACTCACATCAATCGATTGACCCCAGTGCCCAGAGTAAAAAGCAACCTGATCGTATCTTCATAATGAACCGACATTCCTGGTGTTATCCTGGAAGCAGTTAGACGCCATTTATCTTCAGACCAAAGCTTTTGCTCATATCCAAAACTTAATTTAAGCTTTACACAAAAAATAACAGGGAATAATCAAAAGCTCTGAATTCCTATAGCATGATTAAGATCGCCTTTTTGAAAAAGTTTTCAAGTTTTTCCACACATGTGACATTTCAGACACATAATAAAAGAATTTAGATTTTCACACAATGTCTTTGAAAATTATTTCATATTGGCTGAATAACAGTGGGAAAGATTTTAAATGGATTTATTACTATGAGCAAAACAACTCAGTTTCCAACTAATTATCAAAAAGTGAACACATATATTAAATCTGAAGATATTACTTATTCCTCAAAAATCTAAACATCCGAGTCCCATGTCTAGAAAAGGAAGAACACCCCATAGATAGCCTGATGCTTCACAAAGACACAAAACAACTGACATTGGGAGAAACAAGAATTTCCCTTGAATTTACATTAAGAGTTCGGTCTCCCTCGTGGGCTCACTGGATAAAAACAGACTTCCTTCTCTCTACACCCACCATAGAATTCTCTGAGAGAGTCTCAAAAAGTGAACGCTTTGTTTTATGTTTACCCTTGGTGAAATATGAACCAGAATAAATGGTGAAATTTCTGGGACAGGGTTTCAATAGTCAATGAGGATTCAATATTGAAATTCTCCGTGTTCAAATGGCATGTACTCTCACCACGTATTTTAAAAATAAGAACTGTTGAAGTTTTCAGAGCCATAATAATGTAAGTCTGTATTTGAACAATAAAATGAGGGTTATCACTTATATACCTGCATGGTCATATAAATCATGGATTCTTACATAATACTGAATAGTTAGTCCTGGGCTTTGGTCCGTGTGGTTTCCATATATGTATAAATATGAAGCACACATATGGGATATATATGTATTATGTAATACACTCGACATGATGCCACATTGGAGCTGCAGGACACTGCCTCAGAGGAAGATGGAAAGTTGTTCTTCATGGCCCCACTCCTCAGTCCAGCTGCCTGGCCACTGGGACTGGTCCTTCTATATCATAGCCCCTTTATCTGACAGCTCGCCTTTGGCCTTTGGAGAAGCAATACAGTCTCTAACACCCGTGGGACCTATTCTCCCTCAGCTCGGGCCACCTGAAAAAATTCATCCCTCCAGCCACTCCCTCCTCTTGCTTCACCTCTGACCAGCCTCTTCCTTCCTCTGTAGCATCCTCCACTGGGCCCTGGTTAAGCATCACTCTCCGAATCCATTGATCATGATCTCCGGCTTGACAGTCTCCTGGGAGACACACATCCAACACACATCTGAGTGTCTGGAAGGGCGTTTCTAGGGGCTGACTTGAAGAAGAAGGTCCCATTCCCAACGGGATGGAGCAACCTCATGCTCTGGGGTCTTGGACTGAAAAACAGAAGTAAAGGAAGAAAGCGAGCTGAACCCCAGTACTGATCTCCTCCTCCTCCTCCTCCTCCTCCTCCTCCTCCTCCTCCTCCTCCTCCTCCTCCTCCTCGCTGTAGACACAGTGTGACCAGTTGCCTCAAGCCCCTGCTGCCACAGCCAGAACCACTTCCAGCCTTGATGAGCTATACTCTCAAACTGTGAGACAATTAACCCTTCCTTCACCGAGCTCTTTTGTGGGTTACTGGGCCATAGCAATGAATCCACTTGCTAGGTCAGATCCATCAGGAGCTCCTCCACAGACTGGCTAACCTCCCAGGCAGCTCCTAACCGGTTCAAGCTGGTAATCCAAACCAACCACCACATCAGCTTTGCAGGTCTGATTTTTGCAGGTGGTTTCAACATTTACTTATTAAGACGACTCTAGGTTATGTGTGCTTGTGCGTTTAGTGGAAAACCACAAAACAATTTTCACCTTATAGGAGAAAAATGTTTATTTGAATTTCACCTGACGCTGTATGCGCTCTTCAGCCTCAGACGGAGGAAGCAAAGGGCACAAAACACAGAGATGAGGCCTCGTTCAAAGTCTGGACTTTCAAAGGCAAACATTCCTTTTTTCTTCCTCATCCCCTCCCTATGAGTACTCCAAAACATCCCTCAGTAGTTCCTAGGAAAGAGAAATTCCCTTTATGAAAGGCTGAAATATAGAAAATGTAAAATCACAATGGTAAACATTAGCCCCTGGCAGGAGAACACAACTCTCAAAAGTTTCACCACACACGGGACAGGAGCCTCAGGAGAAGAGTATGGACACAAAACACTTGCTACGTCATTTCTCTCTATGAAATCAGCCCAAGTACTTTTTATGGCTATGCTACCCACAGAAATAGGAAAATTCATGAAGTGAGAAATCAATAAATCTGCACATAAACACCTCCTAATTATTATAATCCTCTTTGATACACAATGCCAGCCAAAAATCCAGTCTGTATTCACCCTGAGAACCACCAGACTGAAGAGCTCCCCTCCGCACTGCAGAACCTTTGATTTTGACAGAAAATTTTCCTGACAAGAGGCTGGGGGCTTTTACCCTCCTTCCATTCCCTCCCTATCCATTCAGAACCTTCCAGAGTTAACTCTTTCATAGCAACCGCAGGTCATCGGTCACCAGGGTGTACCTTGGAGGGGGGAGTGAGCCTATGCCCCCCCCTCATCTCCCTCTTTTCCCTTCCTGTCTTGAGTTGTGCCTGTTCCTACTGTGATGTCTTACCTCACCCGCAGGCCCCAAAGCAGAGGTGATGACCTGCTTTGTCTCTGTGGTGACTGTCTCACATGGCTACCAGCAGCAGAAGAAAGCAGGCTGAGACCCTCCAGAAACGCCACCAATGTCTTGGTTCATTTGTGACAATATAATAAACTACATAAGACTGGGTAATTTACAAGAGAGAGAGAGAGAGAGAGAGAGAGAGAGAGAGAGAGAGAGAGAGAGAGAGAGAAATACATTTCTCACCATTCTGGAAGTTGGAAAGTTGAGATGGTAGTTGCTGAAAGCCCCCCCCACACACACTCCCCGCAGTGGAAAAGAAGAGGGCACGGGGTCAGGAGAACTCTTGGTAACCTAGGGTCATCATCCCTGCTTGAGTTCATCACCTCCTACACACTGGACCCCCTAGTGCTGTCTGTCACATTGGTGACTACGTTTAGCACATGACACTGGGGGGATGCATCCAGACCGTCCCATCCATTGAGAATCTTGGGCCTTGTCCAAGAGGAGGACAACAGAATAGGAAACAGCTGTAAAGTGCTGAATGGATGTGCCCATGGGAACTTTCAGATTAAGAATGAGGATGCGGGTGGAGTTTGCACCTCTGCCTGGCAAACTGTGGAGACTCTGCAAGCCACGCTCCTCGTGTTGTAAGAATCAGAATGTGAACCAGCCAGACTGATTAATTCAGAACTCTGGGGGAGTCTCTGCTTCAAAGTTTGTTTGGAAAACTGTGTTTTGCTGTTATGGTGGAATGGCTTCCTCTTCGTCAACCGGGCAACGCTGACTGTATTTTCCCCGTCCTGAATATACTGTCGGCCACGATACTCTCTCCGTTACCTTGCGGGTAGTCCCATTTTTGCATGCTGGCTGGGCTTGGCAGTTTCTTCTCTTCTATAAAAGTTTTAAGAGTGTTCCTCACAAAATATTTTGAGAAACTGGCTCCGGCATTGGGGCATTCATTTCTCAAGAACTCTTAGGGTCACTTCAAGAATTCAAGAGTTTCTAATAAAATTGAATGTTCTTTTGCAGGGAGCGTGGAAAGCCGTGAGCCCAGTTAGAGGAAAAGGAAAGTAAAACTTAAAAGGATTGAAATCTGCTTTATTCAGAGTTTTAGCTAATTATCGTCTCATTTTGTTATTTTCTGTCTCAGTTGCCAACATTTCCACAATAGTGAGGAATTCCTGTCGTTAGAACGTTCCATGTTTTTCAATACACTGTGTTTATTCTAATCAATTACAGTGATCACATTCCGGCTTCCATGCCTCACGAGTATTTCCTGTCTAACAGACAAAGAATACATGGTGAGAGCCGATGTCTAAATTTCACCATCTCTTTCCTTCTTGGCTTATAGACGCTGTAGTTGGGGGAAAAGGGGTACATGACGACCTAAATGAAATAAGGCGTGAGCTTTATTTGGGGCCTCTGGGAGAGGACAGGCCTGTGCTTGGCATTCAATTGTTGGAGCTGTGTCTGCTCTAACCCTAACTAGAGCATGAAGTCACAGGTGAGGAAACCATAATCACATTGAGAAAGACCAGACCTGACTTTCTTATTTCATAAAGATAGAATAACAGATAATTTTGTACTTAGCTGAAGTAGAAAGGAAAACTATGCTATCCATTTATTACTCATTATATACACCTTATTTAGTTAATCAACTATCTTACATGAATAACAATTCCTACCTAAGAGTATAAACATTATGCAAAAACAATACGAGTTAAAAATTTATAATACTAAAACAGCTGCTGGGTTCTGCTTCTCTACTCTTTTTTTTTTCTTTTTTTTTTTATTGAGAAAAGGAAAAAAACAAGTTTCCACCTCCTCCCAGCCTCCCATTTCCCTCCCCCTCCTCCCACCCTTCCCCCCTCCTCCAA
>NC_022013.1:75599026-75612552 GCF_000317375.1 Microtus ochrogaster
CCTCCTTAGCGATCAGGGAAATGCAAATCAAAACAACTTTGAGATATCATCTTACACCTGTCAGAATGGCTAAAATAAAAAACTCCAATGATAGCCTGCTTCTCTACTCTTGCAGGAGCCTCTCAGCCCCCTATCCAGGTAAGGCAAATGGTTATGAAAGCCTCTTCTTAAACAGAAACTTCTTAAAGAGAAACTGCTCTGGCCTTGCCAGCCCCGCTTCCACAGCACGCCTCTCTCCCGTGGAGTCCCCTCTTGCCGTGAGCGCCATCTGCAGCAGCCACGGGTATGCAGTCAACAGCTGTCCAGCCCACACATTTAGAAGCTGCAGCTTGAGGTCGTGCTTGCAGAGCACTTAGTCCTGGCACTAGAGCAAAGTGTACTTGAGTTCTCCACATCCCTAGGTTCTGCTTGGTTCTTCGCTGGCCAGTGTTTCTACGACAGGCAGTTCCTAGCGACTCACAGAAAAGAAAGAAAAGAGCTGTCGAAACTCCCCTGCTTTGTTCTCAGCTTGAGATGAAGGCTGTTGAAACAGACACCAAATGTTTCCCTTTCATCAAACACAGAAGTCCCTTCTCCTGTGAGTAGCAATAAAAAGAACTGAGAAAAAATCTTATTTGCCTTTCTTTCCCATCCTTTCTTTCTCCTCCGCTCCCCTAGAAGTGTGGAGACGGAATGGATCTCCTCTAATGAAGATACTTGGATAGACAATTCCCACTTTCCCCCACAGATTTATGTGCTTAAACGCTTGGGAGGGTGAGCAGCCTTCAGGGTGGAGCTCCCCTGCAGAGAATGGCTCTCTGGGAGCAAGCTTGAGTTTTATAGCCAAGATCATTCCTCTCTGCTCCCAGCTTCCCAACTGAGAATTCAGTGAGATGACGGGCCTCACACATCTGCTGCCGTTCCTTCTCTGACACAAGAGGGCACCCCCTTGACTCTCCATGCTGTGTTCCTATTTCCTCTTACTGAAACATTCCATTAAGTTTTAAGAGTAAACACAACTCCCAAGTCTCAGGAAGTGCCTGAAACCTAGAAGATTCTCAAGAAGAGGAGGCTTTCTGGACAGGCCGTCTGCAAGGTGTGCAGGGAGGGTGGTAACGTAGCTTTTGTGATTGGCAGCCACACTGAGGTGGGCTTTAAATGATGTAGGTATTTTTAGTAGCGTTTAATTCTCCAGGTTTTGGAGTTGTAAAGAAGGTGACTCAAGACAAGTGTCTCCTATACTTGTAATGGACAATGAAACACTCCTCAGAACAGTGGCTGAATGTGTCTGAGATGGCGTGTCTCCGGAGGATTCTAGGCATCACACGAAGAGATAGGCTGTGCAAGGATGACATTAGGAAACATCTCCATCTACGGAAAGAAGTATTCTCTAGGATGCAGCAACAGCACTTGAGATACTTAGGCCAAGTTATGAGAACGAATGATAGCAGATACCTGAAGACAGCATCACTTGGAGGAATGCACGGGATAAGGCAAAGAGGAAGGCCCAAAAAAATGCTGGAGAAACAGCATAAAGGAAGACTCTGGAACCCTGGGTGTGACAGTAACACAAGCATCTAGGACTGCCCAGGATAGAAGCAGATGGAGAAAACAGGCTTCCCATGCATGCTTCAGCATTGCCAGGGCATAGGTGATGATAATGAATGATGAGCTGTGTTGGAGTCATCCATGTTCCTATAGGTAATCCCAATAAAACTCACCAGCTTCCTAAGATAGACTTAGATGAAATCATTTTAGTGGTGGTGGTAGTGGTTTGTGTTGTTCTTATTGGTGGTGGTTGTGTGTGGTTGTGGTTGTGGTGGTGGTGGTGGTGGTGGTGGTGGTGGTGGTGGTGGTGGTTGGTTGCCCTACCAGGAGGGAATAAATTTTTGTTCCTGGCCCCATGAGGAAAGTCACTTTGCCAAAATAAGCAGCCTTAAGCTGCTCCCTGTCAGGTACCTGGTCACAGCATCCAGAAAACAAGCAGTCAGGAACATCTTCAAACAGAAAATACTCAACTGTTAGATGGTTTCCTCTTGTTTGTGTCCAATGCTGAGGAATGTCTTCCTGCCAGAGTCCAACCCCCACTTCCTGACTCCTACACAGACTCTCCCACTCTCCTTCCTTTCTTCCTACTTCTCTATCAAAATAATCATAGTATCATTACATTCGCTTAAAATGGTTGGGAATCTCCCATCTTACACATATAAGAATGTCTAAGATCAAAAACACTGATGGCAGCTTATGCTGAACGGGATGTGGGGTAAAGGGACCACTCTTCCATGGCTAGTGGGAGTGCAAACTGATATGGCCATTTTAGAAATCAGTAGGGCGATTTCTCAGAAGATTAAAAAACAACCTACCTCAAGACCCAGTAATACCACTTTTGGGTATATACCCAAAGGAGGCTCAATCATACCACAAGGACGTGTGCCCAACTATGCTCATAGCAGCATTGTTTGTCAGAGCCATAACCTGGAAACAACATAAATGCCCCTCGATGGAAGATGGATAAAGAAGATGTGAAACACTGACACAATGGAGCACTACACAGCAGAAAAAATAAGGACATCTTGAAATTTGCTAGCAAATAGTTAGATCTAGAAAACATCATATTGAGTGACGTAACCCAGACCCAGAAAGGCAAATATCATGTGTACTCACTCATAAGTGGCTTTTAGACATAAAGCAAAGAAAACCAGCCTATAATTAATAACCCCAGAGAACCTAGACAATAATGAGGACCCTAAGAGAGACATACATGGATCTAATCTACATGAGAAGTAGAGAAAGGCAAGATCTCTTGAGTAAATTGGGAGCATGGGGATCATGGGAGAAGATAGAAGGGGAGAGGGGTAGGGGAGTGGAGAAAAACATATAGCTCAATAAAAACAATTTTTAAAAAAATGAATGGGATCTCTAAATATTTGGTAGACTAATGCAGTGAGTCATCACAGGAGTTGTTTCAAAAATAAAAGCATAGTGAGTCATCACAGGAGTTTCAAAATAAAAGCATGGGAATCCCCCAAAAATAGGATTAAAGATGGCGGATAGGATCAAATTTAAAGCTCACTGTTCTAAATGAGTCTTGGTGTTCATTTTTTAGTCTTCTGTCCTTTCTTTTGTTGCATGTACCTGCTCCTGCTTCCGCAGATGCCATTTTCTGTGATGATGGCCACGTCTTTCCTCAGTGTGGCTATCATATCCTGTCTTCAGTTGGGAGCTTCCAGTTCATCTTTACCTTCATTTCTCCATGAGTACTCGGCCAAGTGTTTTCTCTCTCTGTTCCAATTTAGACATCATCTGGTCCATTTACAAAATTCACAGTTCACTTTCCACTAAGATGATTGACACTTTATTATACAGAAATCGTAAGATAGCTAAAATGCATAAAAATAACCTCCTAGGTTCCATCTTGCCTGTCTTAGTTTTTATTCTTACGTAATTTTAGCACTAGACACTTCTAAAAGCTCCTGCTGTGGCTATAAAAAAATAGGTGCAAACTCCATCTGTGTCTACAATGATCCAATTTTCCCCGGAAATAAATAGCACAGAACTTAAATTCTCCAGTTTAAAATTTCTGTCTTATTCAGATACTTGACATTTTATTCTTCAGGAGGAGACCTAATGCTTAGAAGAAGTGCCTCTGGGGGAGGGCACGAGACTGTGAGCTGGACATGAGCTACAGACGAATTCAACATGGACGTGGGGAAGACAATGAGGAAGAACCAGGAGGAGCCTGGATTTACTGCTGTGTGAAGGAAGCAAAACCAGTGACCCTGGGATAACCTCATAATCCCTAGGTACTCACTTGTGAGAGATGTTTAGACCAAAGCCATATGCCCAGGGACTAGCCGAAGCATCAGTTACTGCTAACCCAATGCCTTTAGTCAAAATCAATTGGTTCTCAGTCTTAGCCCAAAGTAGGGTATTTTCTTTCCTGTTTCCAGTCTGTTTGGAATCTACATTTGTAGCTGAGTACTTATCTTCCTTGAGAGAGGTGGTCAAGGCATAATAGGAGCTTTGAATCCAATCAGCTATGTAGCGAGGATGATTAGAACTGGAGGAATGGGGAGTTTTTATTCAGAGCCTGACCTCTCTCGACAAACAATAGAAAGACAGACTCAAACAGTAGAGCTAATCAATGGGTGCTGTGTCTTATGCAAACATGTGGTAAAATTATATGATTTCCACTTTTTCCTGCATCTCTTAGGTAAAGTGAGGCTAGACCTCTCCATCAGGGGCCAAACACTGCCTTGGTGTTGAGACACACAGACCAGCTTTGCCTTCTTCCCACTGAAGCAGAAAGTGGCGAATGAGTCACATCCCAGGCTCTGGACTCCAGGGTCCTGGTGAATTCACCCAAACCTAATCGCTGGCTACAGAAACAGCTTTCCACTTAGGGTCCGTGCAATCTCGAGTCTATGCAATACTGGAGATGGGTTGATTGTAAATGTCTTGACTTATTTGGTTCTAATATTTCCAAGGTCCATCTCATCCCCAGGAAAGAGAAGAGTAGATTTCTGATCAATGAGAAGTAAAACAGTCATTATGGCTTCAAAGAAATGACAAGTCATTTAGACTTTAATCCACACATTCGGTAAATACTGAAAAGACACATGATAGATGCAGGCCCTGGAGCTGCACAGTGAGAAAACCAGCCAAGAACTTTCAAGAAATGCATTTTATAATGTGTATGATATATATGCACATATATGATATATATATATCACAAAATTATAATTTAGAAGCAAGAAGGAATTTTTAGACTTGAATAAATGCATGCCATAGATTTAAATGCGCTGGGAAGGATTGCTTTAAAAACTAGATAAGAAACCCAGTAAGTTGAGCGTGTGATTACTCTCCTTCACATGAGTACATGGCCTTCCCCTGCTGAACCACAGATGCCAAGGATCAATCATCTGGCCCAGTCTTTCCAGCTGAGCTTGGGTGTAGCCTAGAGATGAGTTCACGGTCTTCTCTGTAGCCTCCCTGTGTGCTGGGCTGGTCACGGCGTGTTCCCTCAGAGTGCCCACCTGCCTCCAGCTACTGCTAGGGCTAACAGAAGAAAACAGAGCCAACAGAGGTGGATGTTGCCTCATAGTCCTGCATCTATAACTCATAGAATTTTAATTCTGAGAGAGCTCCAGAGTTGAGATTGCCTTTCTTTATCTATTCAGAGTGTTCACTAGCAATGTGTTCTTCAATTATTCTGTTTCTTGGGATTATAAGGATAAAGCAAGGTACTATGTTAAAAAGTACCTTAAAGGGATGAGCGATGGCTCAGTAATTGAAAGCCCTTATGGCTCTTGTAGAGGACCAGAGTTCAATTCCCAGCACCCACCTGGCAATTCACAATCATCTGTAATTCCAGTTTCAGAAGATGTGATGCCCTCTTCTGGCCTCCACAGGTATTAGGTATGTACATAGTGCACAGACATATATTACACAGTATTACATTGCTGAAATAATAGGTTAAATCATTAAAGATCACGGGGAAGACAAAACTCACATGGCATCAAATTGTACCTCAGAAGAGCAAATGAGTACCCCAAATTTTAAAAATTTAGTGCCACAAAAAGCAGCGTGTGAGATTGATGGAGGAAGGTCATTGGTTAATTATAATAAAGAAACTGCTTGGCCCTCATAGGTTAAAACATAGGTGGGAGGAGTAAACAGAACAAAATGCTGGGAGGAAGAGGAAGTGAGCTCAGAGGCCATGCTCCCCTCTCCCGGGCAGACACTATTGATGAAGCTCCGACCCAGGATGGACGTAGGCTGGAATCTTCCCAGTAAGCGCAACTAGGGGTGCTACACACATTAGCCGATAAGAGGCTAGATATAATGGGCCAAGCAGTGTTTAAAAGAATACAGTGTCCGTGTAATTATTTTGGGGCATAAGCTAGCAGGCGGCCGGGGTGCTTGGGACGCAGCCCCGCCGCTCCTATTACTACATGAGATGTAAGAAATGCATTGTAATGGTTCATTCCCAGGACGATGTGTGCTTAGAGCTTCTCAGAGCACAGATGAGCAGAAGGTTCCAGGCCCCGTCTGTCCTAGCTGGCGGCTACCACCTGCTTGTTGCAGAGTTCTGAGCGTTGTAAGATACAGGTGGTCAGCTACACCACTGAGGCGACCATAGGAAATGGAGGCAATGTTCCCGATTTAAGCCACAGGTTGTTAGATAGGTATTTGGGGAAGGGTAAAGCCCTGGTCTGTGAGAGAAGAGGCCAGGGTACTTTAAAAACCACTGCCTTCCACCAAATCAGCTCAGGCCATTTTTGCTCTTTCTCTATGCTGGTGTCCATTTCTACAGAATGGTATATTAAAAACTGCTTTGTTTTTGCTCATCTCTTGAATTTGTTTTCTTATTTCTAGCAGAAATAGGAGGCAAAACTACAAGCTAAGGGGTTGGCTACAACTCGTGGCTATCAAAGACTGATATCTTCACTGTGTAAGGCATACATGACACAAAGGGGTTCAAAGTGCCACAGCAGAAATGCGAACAGAGACTATGACATGGCAAAGGAATAAAAATTAACCCACTATGACTAAATTACAAGTATAGAAGAAGTGTAGACATGTTTTTCACTGAACAATTGGGAGGTTTTCATAAAGTAAAATACTGGCAAAAACCGGAGGCATTAGGTACCGTCAAAGCAAGAGGGTGCCTAATATTTGTGCCATATTTCTGGGTAGAGCACTGACAGAACATCAAAACTCATTTCATTTACATGATTATCCAATAACACTGACTAGAAAATAAAATGGAAAAGTTCAAATAGCCACAGAAGTTTGATAAATGATTTTCCTGCCAGTATAATGTCCTATAGCTAATACAACAAAAATATTGCTTTTTACTTATTATTTAGGGGAAATATCTATAATAGAAAATAGATATTTTAAATTAGCATATGTTCATCTTTTACAAGAAATTCGAGTGTATATGTGTGTGTGTGCATGTGTGTGTGTGTGTGTGTGTGTGTGTGTGTGTGTGTGTACAAGCATATGCAGGCACAAACAATCTTGAGACAAAAACATCAAATTTTTATTTTAGATTACCTCTCCATAATGCAAGTGGGAAAACATTCCACCATAGTTCTCAGATCACAGATTTAAAAAGCCACATACACACAGTCCTGGCTACAGCTGAGGAAGAGGAAAAAAAGAACAAAGAAAATACAGAGACAAATAGACCCTAGTGTGTGGATTACGTCCAGTCCACCTGCACTTCAGCTGAGTCTCATTGCTCTAATCAAAGCCTCTGTGAGGGTGACTGGAGAGACAGCGCCATAGCCGCTGTTCCTGCAGAGAACCCCATTCCAGTTGCAGGGGACCCAGCACCTCTTCTGGCCTCCAAGAGCACGCGGTATCCATGCTACACATACACTCATACTAGCAAACACTACATTACTATTCTTAAAGTAAGGATAAATAGATAGATAGATAGATAGATAGATAGATAGATAGATAGATAGATAGATAGATAGATAGATAGAAATTTCTGAGTCTGACCCTTCCATCTTCAAATGATAGATATCTGAATGTGAAAATCAATTTTAACATCCCAAGGGGGTGGGGAATTCTTAAAACAGTTTTGCAGAATGATTCATATCAATAAATGCATAGTGCCAACTACTTTGACACTAAATACAGTACAAGGAAAATTATTCTGAACTCAACATCTTTCTTTACAGATAATGGATAGCTTATGTTTGTATTTCAAAAGTCAAGATATTCTTCAACGTAGATACAAACTGGTTAACCTGAAGTTCTCCGTCAGATAAAGCTAACAGAAAGTCTATGTGCAGGTTAAGCAGACTCCTGTATCGCTGCTAATGGAATTCTATCTTCTAGCAATTGCCTGTGCACCAAGAACTGGTTCCTATTAGAGCATAGCATGTGAAGGGTTATAATAACAGAACTAATTCAAATGAGTCTAGCACAGCTTAACATGTAACATTGTCTAATAATGGCTGTCTCTGGCGCATGTATTCATTTCCCTAACGTTTACTAAGGGAACTGTTTTAACTAGGCTTAAAGTTAACTGATGAAATATCTTGCAAAGATCTCTGAGCCAAAGCTTAAAAAAATTAAAACAGAAAGAGAATACTTCCATTTTAATAATGTTAGAAAGCAGACATGATAATTTGATCAATTAAATATTAATTGGGTCTCCTGCAAGATAATTGGGTATTCTACTTAGATGCCACACTGAACAAAAGAGACCATTTCCTTACGCTCTTGCTGCTTGTAGAGAGGGAAGAAAAGTCCTGTATTCATCCGCTTTCATCGCTGTGACAAAACACTTGAGCCTTCTGTCTCAGGTCTCCATGGTGTTCAGCCCACTTTTGGAGGGTGGGACCAACTGGAAGGAAGGTAGGTCTCCTTTGCATTTGGCCCCAGGTAGTGAGGACATGATTCTATGACAAGAGAGGTCTGCTCCTCTTGGGGAAACCTCATCCCAAGGCAAGTGCAAGAAAGAATGACAGCTAAGGACCAGGTACAAAATCTGTTCTCCAAAGCCTTGCTCTTGATGATCTATTTCAAATACAGTCCATCTTTTTAAAGTCAGCATTTCCAGCTGCTCCCAGGAGTGCCCTCCCCTGTGCACCAAGCTCTGAGCACACAGCCTTTGGGGTGTTGTCTGATGTTTCTGTCCTGCACGATTCCTGCAGTCATTAAGTCCCAAAGAAATCACACAGAGGTCTACATTAACTACAAACTGATTTGCCTAGTACCTCAGGCTTCTTATTAACTCTTACAACTTACATTTGCCCATTATTCTTATCTGTGTTAGCCACATGGCTCAGCACCTTTTGCAGCGAGGCAGTCACATCTTGCTCCTTCTGTGGCTAGGCTAGGACTGCAGAGGAATGGGCTTCCTCTTCCCAGAATTCTCCTGTTCTCATTGACCTTCCTCTACTTCCTGTCTGCTTGTCCCACCTATACTTCCTGCCTGACTACTGGCCAATCAACACTTATTTAAAATATAATTGACAGAATACAGACCATTCTCCCACACCAGGGGTTGATTAGCTCCAAATCACTGCAGACTATGTTCAGTGTCAAGTGTTGGTTCTCTGTGTACGTCTGCACTGGTGTGAGAACAATGATCAGTAAATCTGTGAACTTAAGAGCCAAGGACCAGATGATGCGAACCCAGTTATCTGTTCAGCTAGGATGCACTAAGAACCACTCAACATCCACCGCTCTTGCAGGTGTTCTCTTCACTCTGCCCAGTGCCCAGCTGTAAGTGTCTATGACTGCTCATCTGGGAGTATCCTCCCATGAGCTGGGGTGGCCCGGAGCCATAGGGTATTAACAGTCTGAGAGGTGGCCATCAGTCAGTGAAAGTCAAAGTTTCAGGGTAGTACCTGTTAGTGGTTTGGATGATAAATGATCCCCATAAACAGTGATAAGCTCAGCTGCCAGCCTATAGCATCACTGAAATACAGCAGAGGTTTTAGAGGGCGGAACCTCTTGAAGGAAGCTGGGTCATTGGGGTGCTGCCCTTGAAAGGACACTTACACGGTCTTTCCCCACTTCTCTCTCCTTCCCCCATGTCCTGAACTACTCTACCCTGCATCCTCCACCTCAAGACCCAAAACAGCGGTCAACTGACCAGAGACCAAAGTCGAAGGAAGCCTTCCTCTCCTAAATTGTCTAGTCTCTGGCATTTCATCACAGCAGTAGAGAGCTAGTTAATAGTAACAGAGCCCCCGTGCTTCCAAAGTGAAAGAATTCTGGAGAATTCTGCATACACACGACATCTCACACATCACATAAAGAATCAGGTGTCGGCTGTCCCTAGCGGCAACCGCTCACTGAGTTCAAAGTCAGTGTCGTCTCTTTGCCTGCTTCCCCTTCACTTCCCCTTGCTGGTGTTTCCTGGGAGCATGCGTCCTCCTGCGTCAGTTATCATGTTGAGTCTCCCGGGGAAGCCAGCTGCACACATCCCAGGATCAATACCTTTCTGTATCTTTATCATTACTTGATCAAAGGCCTCATGATCTCTAAATGCTTTCCTCCGACAGAATAGGCAAAATGGCCGCTTTAAAAAATGTTTGGATTTACTTTATTATATGAGTATGATGTTTTTGCCTGCCTGTATGTGTGCACACCATATGTGTGCCTGGTCCCTGTGCGGTTCAGAAGTGAACGTTGTGTTCCCTGGAACTGGAGGCACAAGTAACTGAGCTAGGAATTGAATCTGAGTCTTCTAGATAAGCAACAAATGCTCTTAACTACTGAGGCATCTCCCCAGTCCCAGGCAAGATTATTTTTATCAGATGGTGTAGTGGTTCGGATGAGAATGGCCCACACACGCTCTCATAGGTGCAAACTTCATCCCCAATCGATAAACTGTTTAGGAAGATTAGGAGGTGTGGCCTTGTTGGGGGAAGTGTACCATTGGGGTGAGCTTTGAGGTGTCAAAAGCCCATGCAGGCCCTGAATAATCTCAATCTCTCTCTGTCTCTCTCTGTCTCCCCCCCCCCCGGCTGCCTGTGGGTCAGGATAGCTCAGCTACTTCTCCAGAACCAAGTCTGCCTGCTGCCATGTTCACCACATGGTGACAATAGACTAACTCTGAAACTGTAAGCAAGCCTCTCGGTTAAATGCCTTCTATAGTTGCTTTGAGCGTGGTGTTTCTTCACGGTAATAGATGACTACCTATGGGAACTTTTGAAGTTGAACAGAATGTACTTTTGCTACAACCTGTGGGGATCAGGGTGTAGAATGTGGTGGTGGTGGATAGGAATAGCCTGCATAGACTCATATTTAAGTCTTGGTCTTTAGGGAGAGACTTTATTGGAGATTTGATCTTGTTGGAGAAGGCACAACCTTGTTGGAGAAACACTGGGAGGGCTTTGAGGTTTTAAATGCTCAAGCCAGGTCCCCCTCCCTCCTCTCTCTCTCCCCTCCCTCCTCCTGCTACCGACAGATCTAGATATAGAACTCTTAAGCTATTTCTCCAGCACGATGTCTGCCTGCAAGCCACCATGCTTCCCACTGTGTTGACAATGAACTAAACTTTGAACCTGGAAGTAAGCCCCAATTAAATGTTTTCTAGCCTACCGAAGACAAGACCGTTCATGGAGAAGAGATTGAGACAGTGACACGGTGAGGTCATTGTCATGGGAATCACTGAGGCAGGCAGGGATGTCTCTGGGAACACTATGGAGGAAACAGCATCCATGTGTACAAGTCACTCATGGTCACAGAGTTCAAACTGATCCAACACAGAAAGAGTCCTTTCTCTGCTGGCTCAAACCAGTCAAAGAGACTGGCTTAAACTAGTCACAAGTTGATGATAGATTGAACTGAACTATGAGTATGGGAAGATAGGAACACAATTGTTGAGCACAGATCTGTGGCCTGTGTTTGGGGGTGGGGGAGTGATGGCTTCCTCCTGAACGCAGGCAGAGGTACAAATGGCTGCTGTATAGCACTGAGAACATGGTTTCGGAAAGACTGAGGTGAACTACAGACAAGTTTCTGGGCTGAGGTAAGGGTCAAAAGTGGGGACATGAGAGCCAGAGAGCAGCACTATTTCAAAGGCTCCCTGGTATAGTCAGGTTAGAGTGCGTCTGATTCTCAAGCTGGGGTCCTGCCAGTGTCGGGCAGCTTCGCCACAGCCCTGGAGCACTAGCATGCTTCAGGAGCTGGGATTCTTTCGTCTGATAGCCAAATCTAACCAAAACTGGTGTGAATCCTTCAATAACCCCCACCACATGGGTGAAAATGAATGTTTATTATTTTTGTCACAAGCATAGGGACTGAGGGAGCAGTCAGGAAAGTTCCTGCCTTGCACGCGTCAAAGCCTGCATCAGAACTCCAGAACTCGGGTGTAAGAGCCAAGCATGGGGCTCATAATTCCAGCTCTGGGGAGACAAGAGCCATGCAGAGTCCTGGGGGTGTGGGGGGGGGAGCACTGGTCTGAGAAACAGTGATCCTCACTTCTTCATACTAAGACTACAGGAGCGCCTGTGCAGATTTGTCTTGTTTGGGTCTGTCAGCCTGGGCAAAAGACAAAATGGCTGGTGCATCAATTTGGCACAAGATAGTGGGGTTTATATTCCTATTGCATTTCTCTACCCTAAGTTGTGATTGGCTTAGTTCTTTATGGGAGTATAATAATCCACCCATGTGTCTAGCTAGTACTGCCCCCGCCCCAAAAGCAAAGTCTTATCTAATCCTTCCCCTGGGACCCAAGTCACTCAGCAGACTGCCTCCAATTTTTTAATCATGTCAGTTAAGGAAGACAGGTTCCTGGTGCCTCCAGATTATCTCTGAGTCTCATGCTGAAAATGGGCCCTATTTCTCACATTGGCCCCAGACCAGTGAAAGAAAGACCCTGTCTCCAAAACAACAGCAAAAGTAGCAAATCCAAAATGGGCAGCTCTTGAGGAACCACATCCAAGGTGACCTTGAGGCTCTTGGTACACCCACACACACACAAAGATTAAATCATAAAATAAAATAATAATTTCACAAGACCCAACAAGATGGCTCAGTGGGTAAAGGTGTCTGCAGTCAAACCTAAAGGAAAGACCTGAGTTCAATCCCCAACACCTCTGTGGTAAAAGGAAAAACCTGACTCTTGCAAGTTGCCTGCTGACCTTCATACATGTGACACAATATACATGTGTACACACATGCATACAAAACCAAAAATGTAATAAATAAATAAAAGAATAATTTTAAAATGTAAATGAATTTGAATTCACTGGCTTTCCACTGGTGTCCTTTTTGCTGCATGCATCAGACGGTACTGAATATCATGAAAAACAACTTTCCTAACAACTGAGATAGCCAGAGCACCCAGAGGTGAGTGTGCTGCCCTGCATTTGTGTGTGTTTTAATCTTTTAAAAACACTTCAGAACGCCATCCAGTCTTGCCAGGTGGATGTGCATGGTCGGGAAAGCAGGGAGGGCTGACCAGTGACTCTAGGGACATGGGTGAGGAAGGCTCTTCCCAGACAGCTCCCTTCTGGGACACTCGCTTCTCATCTGCCTCCTCCTCACACACTCCATCGGTGGATGCGTAAGACAGTGTTAGCTGGACTGTAGTTCGGTGGCAGAATCTTTGTCAAAGCCTTTGTGCTTATGAACTGTGGGGAAGTGAGAATTTGTCTTTCCATCAAGATCAAGTGATTATGGCTTCTTCTGGGGTGGAAGCGACATGCCAGGTTCACTCAAGTCAGGAAGTGTTTATGTTTTGAATTAACTAATAAAACAGAGAACGCTAAAAATAAATGCTGAACCACAACACGCTAAAACAATTACACAGCAGTGTTCTAGTAAACAAAGGGATTAGATGGTGTTGCCTTTAAACTTTGTTTGTTTGCTTTAACAAAAAGAGCACTAATGTGGCAAGGGGCCTGACCAGTGCCGTGGCATTGAGGATGCTCCTGGGTGAGGCTCTCACTGACCCTGAGCTTGTCCAGGGCCATGGCATTGAGGATGCTCCTGGGTGAGGCTCTCATTGACCCTGACCTGGTCCAGGGCCATGGCATTGAGGATGCTCCTGGGTAAGGCTCTCA
>NC_022013.1:75612734-75625019 GCF_000317375.1 Microtus ochrogaster
GGCCATGGCGTTGAGGATGCTCCCGGGTAAGGCTCTCAGTGACCCTGAGCTCAGGGTCCTTCTGCATTCGCTACCTGAATTTGTCACACAGCAGTGTTGGCGTGACAAGTGAACTTAAGTAAACTGCTTCTTTTTTCAAATGTTCCACGGTGACAATGTTAAATCCACAAACAGGAAAAGTAGCGGGCTAGATCAGGTGACTGACAAGCGGTGTTTTGTCCCACTTCTTTATCCGTCCTCTCCACCCCCCTTCCCTGCATCTCCCCTACTCTCACCATTCCTTGCCTTTTGTTCTCATGACATTGTTGGGAGATTTCCTTTTGACTTTTATATTTATGTGCATGTGTACACGTGTGTGCAGGTGCACACATAGGCCAAAGAAGGGTGCCTGGCCCCTGGTGCTGGAGTGACGGGCAGATGTGAGCTGCCCCCACGTTGGTGTTGAGAGCCAAGCCCGTGTCCTCTGCAACAGCCTGGAACATTCCTAACCACTGAGCCATCTCTCTAGCTCCTTCTTGTAACATTTTTAAGCTAATTCAGAATATCATATATTTCATCACAAAATGCTATAGAGTGGATTTCCTTTAAGTCGGATGAGCACTGTGGTGTGTGCTTGCAATCTTGGCAACTCAGGAAGTGGCGGAGTGAAGAAGGGTTAAGAATTCACCATCCTGTCTCAAAAACAATTGTTTAATAATATCACTAAAATTATGTAAATCATTTTAACTCTGTTTTTGTCTAGTACCAACCATGTTCTAATATTGCCCAATATCTCAAAAATATCTATAGAGGTGCCAGAGAGATGCTCAGAGGCTAAGAGCACTGGCTGCTCTTCCAGAAGACCTGGGTTTGATTTCCAGCACCCACATGGCAGTTCACAACCATCTCCAAATCCGGCCCCAGGGGATCCAAAGCCCTCTTCCCTGAGCACGGCAGTCACATGATGCAGTCATACATGCAAGCAAAAGCACTCATGCACACGTAATAAAACTAAAAACAGAATGAAAACATCTGTAATCTTCCTAGCTTTTTCATACAACTGACAAGCTCAAAATTACTTATTGTTTTGAATGGAGACAATTGATTCTATTTGAACATATTAAATGAGATGATGTACTCCTCATGGGATGGACCCATGTAGTCTACTTCTGGGCCCCATGAGTGGCCAGTGGAGGGGGGAATCTGGGCTCTACTCCTCCCAGCTCCTGTATTTACTGGTGTGTGTTCTTACACAGGCTCCATAACCCCATGTGCCTCCGTTTCTTCCTCTATAAGGTCAGACCAGCAAGAGCAGCACCCCCACTGGTTGGAATGAGTGGAAGAAATCAAGCATTAGATGCCTTACTTCAATGCCCAGAAACCCTGCAGCACAGAGAGAGCTCAGTTTGATGTGCTTGCTGTTTCTGTGTTGCACCTCTTCCGGACACACCATGTATATATGTTCTGCGTTAGACAATCTAGTCAGCATTTCTAACACATTGATCCGTGTTTATATTCTTAAGTCTGTCTGTAATGCAGAGTCTAAGATAGAGACAGGGTCTCCTGTACCAAACCTGAACTTGTGCTTCACTCATGTCAATCAAAGCCCCCAGGACTCCAGCACAACCAAGAACCACATCCCTGCTGGACCGGTGCAGGCTTCAGAAGAGGAAAAGGAGAATTCTTCCAGACCACACATGCTTTTCTCTATCCAGCTCCCTCTGCTTCAGCTTCTCTCCCACGGAATTTCTGCTTCCTGTTTTTTGATCTTGCTCCTAACAGTTGCTTGCTGGGTGTTGATCTTTAATGCTGCACCAACTCTTGGCCACCTCTGTCCTCATTTATAAAATGGATCCAACAAGACGTGCTTTGTGTGACCCCTGTGAGACGGTGAGCTAGGTATATAAACACCTCTCTCACAGAAGATTTCCCGATGGCCGGGCTCTTTGCCGCTGGTTAAATTAGGATGATTCCTTCCTATGCCCCTCTCCCTCTCCCTCAGACGAGCTATTTTCTGCCCCCTACACCCTCTTCCTATTTTGTTTGGTTTTTCTCTTTCCTGTCCACAGTCATTGCCTTCAGGCATTTGGCCAGTCCTCTATTGCCCTGCCCTAAACAACTGCTGCCGTGTCGGAAATGCTTCCCCCCACCTGCCCACCGCTGCCAGAAGCAATGGTAGCTGCCAGTCCCTGTGTGGCACTTCGTAATCGTAGCTAGATTCACACAGCATTATTTTTAATCCTGATCATAACTCTATAAATACATTCTTTCTCGTTTTCTAAGTAGCTGAGTCAAGGAGGAGAGATGTTCTTAGGAACCCTTTGCCAGTATTCTCCCTACTGTTAGCTCTGTCTCAAGCAACAATGCAGGGTGAACCGGACATAATGGCTCAAAGCCAGCACTCAGGAGACGTGGGAGTAGCATCCACCAGCAAGACAGCTGAGGCTACCAAAGAGAAAGCCTGGCTCAGAAAAGCTCCTGAAGTGAGGATTTGAGATGTGCTTCCTGAGGCTCTGTTTATTCTTTACGGGTGGTTAAGGTAAAGAGCTGTAATAAATACACTCACCACCACCCCAGGAAAGCATTCTGATGTCCACAGACCTGACCATGTTAAACTCTTTCTTTTTAAAGGTAGCTACTGTTGGAGGAACTTGAAGATTCTGCTTCCACCTATGTAAGGCCCACTCTGCTTCCCTTCCTCAGGGGTCTGCTTGAGGCTGGGTACCACGTCAAAGAAAGATGATCACATAACTCACACTTTCATAGTGAAATCTCAGGCAGCCCTCTCTGTTTAGCCTGTGAAAGGTGAGAGCACCCTGGCCCCATTATAATGAGACAAGCAAGCATAGGGAATAGCTTAGCAGCCTGGGACTCCACTTGGCTTGGGCAGTAATTGCAATGGTGTCCTTGGCAGCTTGAGACTCTTGAGCAAAGGTGAGCCCCCATCTTTGCTGAGTGTGGTGGCTCCATTAGGAAGGGCTATCAGCACTCTCCTGCTCTCAGGGTTCAGTTAACAGAAGCCAGGGGGATATCTTGGGATAGCAAAAGCTAAATTGCATGTTTTTTTTTTGTTTTTTGTTTGTTTGTTTTTGTTTTTCGAGACAGGGTTTCTCTGTGGCTTTGGAGCCTGTCCTGGAACTAGCTCTGTAGACCAGGCTGGTCTCGAACTCACAGAGATCCGCCTGCCTCTGCCTCCCGAGTGCTGGGATTAAAGGCGTGCGCCACCATCGTTTAATCACCTCAAAGATTCCTGGATGATCGGCATCGTCTCTGGTGTTACAAGCCAGTGGAAAGCAGCCAAACAGGATAAGCACTTGCTATCTCTCTCTAATGTTTTGCTGCCACGGTTATCCTTAGAGGAACTGCTTAAATTACATAAAACCCTAAAATTATACCTTCTCTGCTTCTCTTCTCTGAGCAGTCCCCGGTAGGAAACTTTCAATTTAACTTATTGCTAAAATAGTCCAAATATTTATACGAAAAACATTTTTCAAGCACCCAATTCAACTGTTTTTTTTTTAAATTCTCTTCCCAAATACAAGGTAATTTGGGCATTAGAAATGATGATGGAAAATTATACTGTTAGTGTAAGAAAAAAAAAGACTGCTGGTGCCATAGTTTTAAAATACATTAAAACAGATTGAGAAAAAATACACAAAGCAGAAGGAAGTAATTCAACCTTTCTCTAAAAGAGAGTAGCTGAGGGAGGGAGCGGAAGGGGAGTGAGATTCTGAAAGAAGCAAATAAAACTGTTTTCATTACTGTTTAATAAGTGTGACTTGTCAGAGATATCAAAGCTCTCCATAAACTATCGGATCTGACAAAACTCATGCCCAGAAAAATAAATCAAAGAGCCAAGGGTACTAATGGGGAGCAATTACTAAACCTCATTAGTTCATCAGACCTGACACCTCTTCTTAGTCTTCCCCCCCCCCCAGTGAAGCAGAATCCCCCAGGAGTCCTGCGCTTTCCTGAGCCAGGACCATGCTATCCCCATCAGGACAACCAGTATTTGGCCAATGGTCTAGAAACACTTAAATAAAGATTGAACAGATTTGCTAATGAATTAACATATATTACCATTTATCAGAAAGAATGCTGAAGTAATTCAAGAGAAGAAATGCTGAAGCAACTCTAAGCCCCATTTACATGAGCATTGTCAGTTATGCTGGTCAGCTGGGACTTGGCAGACCCCATCGCCAGCACACAAGGGCAACAGTATGGGGTCATCCACACAAAGTTAGTCTGACGGTTCTTTCTGGTTCTTTCCACTCAAACTCTGTGGCTTTTACCTGCTTCAGAGATCTCTCAAACCAGTTTCAGGCAGACCTGAAAGAGTAAGGCTGCTTTATGCAGTCTTAGACATGTAATTGGAGGTTGCTCGTTCCTTTCCCACACACCCCGACCCGAAAAATCACACAGAAACTATATTAACTACAACACTGTTTGGCCGATAGCTCAGGCTTATTCCTAGCTAGTCTTACATCTCAAATTAACCCCTTTCTATTGATCTGTGTATCATCATGAGGCTGTGGCCTTCTGATAATGTTCCAGCATCTTTCTCCTTCGGCAGCTACGTGGCGTCTCCCTATATATTCTTTCTATATATCTCTGTTCAAATTTCCTGTCTGGCTTTATTAAACCCTTCCATGGGCCAAAGAAGCTTCTTTATTAACCAGTGGTAATAAAACATTCTCAGCATACAGAGGGGAATCCCACATCCATCATCCACTCCCTCCTCACAGTGTCTGGCCCGGGGCAGGCTACTGAGAAACCTTTAAAGAATGGTGCTGGATGCCGACATTCCCACAGATCATGACAAAGACATGAAATGGTTTAGAATCAACGGGTGGACTCGGGTCTCTGGACTGAACTGTTCATTCAGTGGAAGAGAAGAGCCATTTGCACTGCAAGCAGCAAAGACTCGGGAAAGCCAGGCTGACAGAGGCATGCACTGTCACTCCCGTTCACTGGGGATTGTACACGGACAGCTTTTCCTAGGGAACCCTAAAGTGTCTAGCTCTCTGGAGGTGAGAAAAGATGAGTCAGTCCGCGAGATTCTGCCAACCCCCTTGTCTTCCACCTCAACCACGCACTAATCACGGAAGAGATTTTGTCATTTTTGGAAAGTCACACTTAAAGGAATTTTCTTACCTTTGTAGTTTACCTCGAAAAGGGTCCCCATTGCATGAGAAACTCCTCAGTTCTTTGTAAAGCATTTAAGTCGTTAGGAAGGCAGTGTCTCATTTTAAGACAGTTGGAAGCATGAACTTGGAAGTCAAATGGCTTGTTTTGAATTAGACGTCAGTAAATGCTCCATATTTTCACTAGGATGCGCAAGACAGTCTAATATCCGGGATAGGGAAATAATATTTAAACTCTCTAGCAAAACACATGATACTTTTGGTATAAGACTCTTATTTTCTATGAAAGCCAAGTAGAAATTTCTCCAAAAAGTACTTTCATAAAAAAAAAAAATTCAGACTTCTCAGAAAAAAATCCCTACTTTGATGTTTTAGGGAAATTCTACAAATCTGCACAGATAAGTGATCTGTATGTGTGTCAGAAACACCAGCCATGATGGAATATCATGCCTAGAACATATAGGGCTGACATTCATGGACTAATTCAGTCTGCACCCTGATAAAGCTTCGAGTTTCTAACTGAGTCTACTTTTTTTTCCATCCTGAACAAGGAATAAAATGTTTGATATAGATAAAAGTTAAATATTTCATGCTTTAAAGTAGATGTCATCTTCGGGTTTCATCAAAAAGTAACAGTTAAACGAGTGTTCTAGTTCCATTTCTGGGGCTATGATGAGACACCCTGACAAAAGCAGCTTCGAAAGAAAGGGCTTTTGCTTCATCTTGCAATTTTGGATTACAGTCCATCATTGTGGGGAAGTCAAGGCAGGAACTTCAAACAGCTGGTCACATCACCTCCACAGCAAAAGCAGAGGGAAATGCATGCACCCTTGCATGTGTTCGGCTTGAATTCTCTCTGGTTAGACCTAACCATTCAGGAGCCCCTGCCTAGGAAATGGTGCCACCCACAATGGGCAGAGCCCCTGCCTAGGGAATTACTGGGGGAGGCTGTTCGTTAGTTCCCAGCTGTCCAGACTCCTGAAATAATCACATGGACTCTGTATTAATTAAACTACTGCTTGGCCTATTAGTTCTAGCTTCTTTTTTTTTTTTAAATTTTTTTATTCTTTTTAACTAAAAAACAAGTTTCCACCTCCTCCCAGCCTCCCATTTCCCTCCCCCTCCTCCCACCCTTCCCCCCCTCCTCCCAACCCTTCTCCCCCTCCCCCCACTCCTCTCCCCCTCCCTCTCCAGTTCAATGGGCAGTCAGGGTTCCCTGCCCTGTGGTAAGTCCTAGGTCCTCCCCCCTCCGTCTATATTTAGGAAGGTGAACATCCAAACTGGCTAGGCTCCCGCAAAGCCAGCACATTAAGTAGGATCAAAACCCCGTGCCATTGTCCTTAGCTTCTCATCAGTCCTCATTGTTTGCCATGTTCAGAGAGACCAGATATATCCCATGCTTTTCCCTTCACAGTCCAGCTGTCCTTGGTGAGCTCCCAATAGATCAGCTCCACTGTCTCAATGGGTGGGTGCACCCCTCGTGGTCCCGACTTCGTTGCTCATGTTCTCCCTCCTGTCAGAATGGCTAAAATAAAAAACTCCAATGATAGCCTTTGCTGGAGAGGCTGTGGAGGAAGGGGTACCCTCATCCATTGCTGGTGGGAATGCAATCTTGTGCAACCACTTTGGAAATCAGTGTTTCGGTTTCTCAGGAAATTCGGGATCAACCTACCCATGGACCCAGCAATACCACTCCTGGGAATATACCCAAGAGATGCCCTATCAAACGAAAAGAGCATTTGTTCAACTATGTTCATAGCAGTATTATTTGTAGTAGCCAGAACCTGGAAACAACCTAGATGCCCTTCAATGGAAGAATGGATGAAGAAAGTGTGGAACATCTACACATTAGAGTACTACGCTGCGGTAAAAAACAATGACTTCTCGAATTTTGCATGCAAATGGATGGAAATAGAAAACACTATCCTGAGTGAGGTAACCCAGACCCAAAAAGATGAATATGGGATGTACTCACTCATAATTGGTTTCTAGCCATAAATAAGGGTCACGGAGTCTACAATGGTGATCCTAAAGAAGCTAAGTAAGAAGGTGAACCAAAGGAAAAACCGCATAGTTCTAGCTTCTTATTGGCTAGCTCTTACATCCTCAACTAGCCCATCTCCATTAATCTGTGCATCACTACAAGGTCGTGGTCTACCGGCAGCTCATGTCTTTCTCCTCTGGTGGCTACATGGCTTCTGCCTACTCTCTATAAACATCTTCTCCAGCTTGGCTATATTCTGTTAAGCCATTGGCCAAAAGCAGATTCTTTATTCATTAAACAATAAAAGCAACACATATAGAGAAGGACTTTCCACACCAGCGAATGGTGCCACCCATAAAGGGCTGAGCTTCAGTAAAATAATTCCCCACAGACATACCTGTGGAGGCTAAAAAATGCAGGCCCATCCCACCTTGTCTGCTGGTCAGAGAGTTTGGAGATTGACAAGTATAGTTGCACATCCTAACTCAGGAGGTGATTGCTTGGTTCTTTTGAAATTTAGATAGCTCATTCTAGTCCTTGCCATCTTGACAGATGATCAAGATATGCAAATTTACTTCTGCTCCTTCTTTAGTAACTATGAGGTCACCTAGGGAAGGGCCATCTTCAGAATACCAGAATACATGACCTAGTGCTACCTAGACAATAGACAATAGAATGCTAATGATCTGATGTCTTAGAGTGATAACGTCATTGACTGTGGGGGTAATTCTTTTGTATCATGTTAATAAAGTCTTCTGTTACCTTCTCCCCCAGTTTATATTAGGTATAAAAGCTGTAGAAAAATAAACACAGGCGAATTTCAGGATTTCAGTCCCTGAAATACCCCCCAATACTTTCTATGCTTTCTGTCTTGTTATGTTTTTAGTGTCTTCATACCTGGTAAGTATTTTTGTAGAGGCCGGTCCTCCACACATGCCTAGAATAGACATTCCCTCATTGAGATTTTCTTCTAATGCGACTCTAGGCTGAGTCAAACTGACAGCTAAAGTTAATTGCCTTAGTGTCTGTTCTATTGCTGTGAAGAGACGCCATGACTCTTACGAAAGAAAACATGTAATTGGTGGCTCTCTCACAGCTTCAGAGGTTCAGTCCATTATCATGGTAGCAGAGAGAGGAGAGAGATACTGGGCGTGGCTTGGACTTTTTGAAGTGTCAAAGCCCACTCCTGGTGACACATTTCCGCAAACAAGGTCACACCTCCTAATCTTTCTAATCCTATCAAAGAGTCACTTCCTGGTGACTAAGCTTTCAAATATATGAGTCTCTGGAGGCCATTTTGACTCAACCCGCCACAGCAAGCATCACTACAAATGAATTATTGAATGAGAAATTAAGTGTGATTGAAAGGAATTAACTTAGAGAGAGTAAAGCAGAGCTCTGGTATCTGTGGTAAGCACAGGCTGGGAAGGAGACAGCTCTGTCCGCTAAGGGCTTGCTGCACACCCGTGAGGCCCGCGTTCAACCCCACCAGGTACAGTGGTGCACATTTGTGATCCCAGTACTGGGGAGGTAGAAGTGGTTTGATCTCTGAGGCTCATCAGTCAACCTATCAGAAGTGAGCCCCAGGTCCTAGTGAGAACCCCATCTCAAAGAATAAGGTGGAAAGCTCCTGAACCAACACCTGAGGTTGTCCTCTGTCTTGTCCACATGTACACACTTGCATATGCAATCACACACATTCATGCATACACTCACATACACCTGCATAGACATGAACACACACACACACATATCTCTATTATGTGCATGCATGTGAACACACACTTGCACATTCAACCATACACATTTATGCACACACACATAACAGTAACAACACACGGGTTACTCTAACAGACTAAATTTTTGACTCCTGATATGTGCTTTGTGCTTACAGAACAATTTAATGAAGAGCCAGACATCAAGGACTCAAGAGACACGCGACTGGGGACTGGTTAAAGGGCTGTTCTAAAAGCATAAAATGGTCAAACTGAAGACTATGTGTGTTTCCTTTTGCACTAAATGGAATTTGATTATGAAGCTGACCTTCCTATGGTTGGAATGTGAGTGGCCCCTAGGACCTAATAAAAGGTCTTTAGGTCATGGGGTGCCCTCGAATGGGTGATTGAGACCCCAGACCCTTCCTCTGTCGTTTGCTTCCTGGTCATGAGTCAGGCAGTTTGTCCTGCCACTTGCTCCTCACTGTCACAGCCCTGTGGCAGCAGTGCAGGGGGTCCTTTCCTCCATGGAATGAAAGCTCTGAAGCCCTGAGCCAAAGCAAAACTCGTTTCCTGCTAGGTTGACTGTCTTAGGATCATTTTAGTGATGGGAACTGTGGAGCACGCGGCTTCCCTTCGCCCTCAGGGACATGTCTTTGCTGAATCTATCCTTCCTGGATCCCTCTTACAGACTTCTGTGCTTGCATTGGGTCTGCTCATACAGCCCACAATTTTAAAAGTTTTAATGACACCTGCAAACTCTCTCTCTCCTGCATATGTAATACAGGAGCCTATGGTTAGAATGTGGATATCTCTGGGAGCTGTTACCCAGTCAGGCTTCAGCAGCCCATGCTCACCAAGCGATTAGCATAGCAGCAACCAGTGAGAGACAAATATGTGTACTGAGTAAAACCCTGATGCCAGCAATCTAAGGACAGCATTTACAGATGAGAAGACGCACGGTGTCTTCATACAGGACCAGCCTCAATTGGACTGACTGCATCCCTCCCTGTGACCACCATGCTTAGCTTTACCTGGAGAAGAGCACGGGAACCCCAGGCACAGCATCAGATGCCTCGTGTGAGCATTCCTTCATGCAGAGACCTGTCAGAGGCAAATCCATGCCTGGGTCCTACCCTCCAAACTCTGAGGATGCGTGCCTTTGCACTTCCTAGGGGAAGCTAGACATGCAACTTCATTCAGGACACATCCAAGGATGAGTCAGTCACTAGCACCCTACTTCTGCTCCCTGCCAGCACCTTTGGGTGATCAAAGCTTATAGTGAACATATTTTAAATATTTCTGGCAATAATGACCAGGCTTATTGTCTCATTTTCTTTTCCTCTTAAAGCTCCAGGGTAGCCTATAGTCATATTAGATAATTACACTGTAACTTTTCTCCCCAGGAACATTTCTCCTAGCGACTCAAAGATGCGAAATAAAAACCTTTAAAACTAATATTTGTGGTAAACTCAGTCTGTTGTTTTTTTTTCTTTTCTTTCTTACTTATTTATCCAGGCAGGGTATCATGTAGTCCAGGCTGACCTCAGACTTCTGATCCCTTGGCTTCCATTTCCAAGTACTGGGATTACAGTCTCATGCCAGGATGCTTGACTATGGAGCGCTGGGGACCAAACCCAGGGTGGTGTGAATGCTAGGCAGGCAATCTACCCAATCAGCTACATCCCCAGACCATGGGGTAAACTGAGTCTTAAAAGTGAGAGATTATTTTTATAAAAATAAGAAGGTTGGCATATGGAATGAACTTATAATAATCTGCTCTGTGAATATGTTAGGGAACAAAGATGGTCTAGAACTAAAAGAACCCATTTGTCAAAAAAAAAAATGGAAGGTGGTAAAGAAACAATCTCTGATTTTCATATAAATCCCCAACAAGATGTTGAATTCAACAAAAGAGGCTGGGCAGTTGTTTAGTAAGTAGACTTTTTCTGGAAAGCCTACATACCCAGTACAGCATCTCGTTCTGCCTCCACTCTCTTCTGAGGTTTATTTCAGTTTCCCTTTTGTCCCTCTTCCTTTATGGTGGAACAGGACAATCAGGGATGGGTGTCCACGAGAGCAGGGAGAGGTATATGTGAGGGGTTGGAAGGAGAGGGGGGAAGGGGGAAATTATGTGATATTAAAATCTCACAAAATTAAAGAAATATTTTTCATTTCTGAAACTCAAACTTCATTTTAAAAGTTCCGTGACGAAGATTGACATTTTGTTCTTCCACTTCTCATTCATTAAGGAAGAAACACAATAAAATATTTCATCTAAATGATTTCAGAAACCAATATAGGTCAATAATCAGTAGCAAGTATGGACACCACTCCCAGTTCAGGGAAATAAAGGCTCTTTGGATGGGTTACTGTGTATGTAATATACGAGTTAGAATATCAAAGTACCAGCAAACAGAAGGGAAGAAACAACTAGAGCCTTGTTTGCAAATTACACATCATGGCTCCTTGTGGTATGAGGGGGCATGTGAGAAGCAGCTGTGTGTGTGTGTGTGTGTGTGTGTGTGTGTGTGTGTGTGTGTGTGTGTCTTGGTCTGTTTGTCATCTGTCTGTGTCGAAAAGAAGCAAGTTCAACACACTGTCAAAAGCTCAGACAACTCTTCAGTTAAAATGTATCTTAGGGCTAGGGAATGCTTGGAGGATTAAGTAATTACTTTGCAAGGATAAGGACCTGAGTTCTAATCCCCAGTACTCAGAGAAAACCTGGTGTAGTGGGGGAAAAACAGAACAGAGACATGCAGATTCTAGAGAGCCATTGTCAGCGTCGGTCTAGCCAACCTGTGCTCAAGATTCAGTGAGAGCTGTCCAAAATATGACGAGGAGCAATCGAGGAAGATCAGCAATGTCAATTTCTGGCCTCTACATGTTCATGCAAGGCACGAACACGTGTGCATGCATGCACACACGTGTAAACACATGCACACACACACACACACACACACACAAATGCATTCAGCATAATGCAGGCCCAACAATCTAGCCTCCTTTTGCTGTCCATCTGTTTCATACCCTTCACTGCCTCTGCAGTCATACCCCAGAACCTAGCTAACACAGGTGCATGCATGTGTGGCATCCAGAGTGAGCCTCCTCTGCAGCTGTCAGCTGTGCCACTCCAGATGTGCTCCCACTGCTGCTGTGATTTGAAAGTGAGGCCCTGAAGAAACAATTTCTAGGAAGCTCCAGCTTTTATACCCTCACCTAAAAAGCCAAAATGTGAACCATCTGCTGGCTTCCCCCTTAACACTGTTGATGGAGGCGGTATTGTGGCTGTGTGGTGGAACACTGGCCTGGTACACACGAGGTTCTGGGTTCCATCCCAATATTGGCAGACATGGGTGGGGAGGTAGCAGTCACTCTCTGCTGCAGTGGTAAAATGTCATGGCAAAGAGCAGCCTGCAGAAAGGGAAGGGTTTGTGTTTGGCAAATGACTGCAGGAGAGTCT
>NC_022013.1:75625330-75629280 GCF_000317375.1 Microtus ochrogaster
GGAGGGAAGGGAAGGGTTTGTGTTGGTGAATGACTGCAGGAGAGTCCGTCACTGTGGGGGAGGAAAGGCAGCTGGTGGCCAGGGCAGTGATCTGATGGATCACATCTTCCATGAAGAGCATGAAGCATGAAGACCAAACTAGAAATGGGGAAAGGCTATCGACCCCCAAGGCCCATCCTCAGTGGTGTACTTCCTTCAGCAGGGCTCCACCTCCTGCAGGTACAACCTTCCCAAATGACCCTGCCAACTGGGGACCAAGGGAGTCATTTCTCATTCAAACCTCCGCAGAGGTGTCGATGAATTTGATGAATAGGGCTCTTCCAGCCAGAACCGCACACAATAGTGGGCAGGAACTTCTGGGGAAGTTTTTCTCAGACTCTTAGGAATGACAGAAGGTTCTTATTAAAGTGAACACTGGGTGATCAACTTAACAGCCTCCAGAGGTACGTAATTCCAAAGAATAATACGCTAAAAATGCTGGCTTAATAAGAATATGTATAAACGCCTCATAAATCATTTATGGCAAAGCATAATTTTGAGTTGCTCAAAAAAGAAATACTAAAGCCATGATAAATTACAACTCCTGCTGAACTAAGCCTCGTGTTTCCAGTACCAAAGAAGCAGATAAATTAATGCCCTTAATTAGCAGCCGAGGAGGCCAAGCCATGCGTAGCTTTAAAGGAATCCTCTCGTGTCTGTGGCATTTCCAAGATGGTTGGCTAAAATAAGCCTTCCTTTTCACAGATCACTATTTTTATTCTTTTTCTAGACTTCCTTGCAAACTGTCAAACCCAATAGATGGTGTAGGATGGGCCGGTGGCCCGTCTCAGGAAGCTGCCACCTGACAGGGCCTCTCCAGTCTGCAATGATAATTGCATCTGTCAAGTAGGCACACAGCATCCCATAGCAAAGTCCAGCAAATTGGATGCTTGGGTACCCAGCATGCACCCTCTCATACTAGACGGATGTATTGTCCCTGTCAGTGGGTAACAGACACAAACGCGGCAGAATCTGTCTTCTCCAGTGTGCGTATATGTCATTCGTGGAGCGTAGAAGCTGAAGTTTTAGTATCTGGGTTTGTTGTTTCTTCCTTTTAGTGTCAAAACCTGGAAAAATTTAATCTCCCTGGCGTGAAAGCATCAGCGTTTCTATGGCAATGTCAAGAAGGCAACTGGTGAAGATGGGCCAGAGGAGGTCAAGGCTGTTACTGCAGCAGAGCTTGTTACGGGCAGTGGCTGGGCAGCAGCAAGCCAATTTCATGACGTCTCTTGATGTCTGCGGGTAAGTGTCGAACTGCCAGCTATGGAAGAGAGTGGAGAAGAAGGGAGCCAGAAGAAGGGCTCAGAACAGGGCCGCCTGCAAGTTCAAAGTGGACAGATGGATTTTAGAACCTCCCAAATCTTGTACTGAAAATCAAGACCCTGGGAGAACGGAGCAGGAGGGAGTGGAGGAACGCCGTGATTGCCTCTCCCTTTGAGACACAGCTTTCGAGCGTGGGCAAGACAGGCAGGCAATCTGCCAAGACTCTGAACATCACGCATTTTCCCAGATATTTCAGTTATCTGCCCTTCCGTTTGTTTTAGTGTTATAGTATTTGGAAATTATGAACTCCAAAAAGTCCTGCGGGCTAGTCAGTGCTAAAGGCCCCTTCAGACACAATGACCCCCATCTTGGTTTGTTTCTGTTGGATTCAACACATATAAAGGGTGCCCCCGCCCATTGCCATTTCTTACAAATGAATAAGATGGGAATAAGGGACAAGGATACTAAGACAACCTTCCAACAGCTGAGCCTGATTGCTATAGGGCAGGCTCTTGAGGAATGGGAGTCTGGATGTATCGTGGGAGGTGCTATCCAAGTGCCAATCATAAGCAGGATATATTCAAACAGAGCAAGAGCAAAGATTAAGCAGAGAGGGTCAGGGTCTCTCAACAGCCAGCCCTGAGAATACTAGAGGGAATATTCTGGAATATTCATCTGTCAGTGTATTTGTAGGAAGTATCTATTACAGGATAAGGAGAAAATAAAACTCGGTGGTAGTGTGCTTGTGTAACACACACAAGGCCCTAGGGTCATTCGTCAGTACACAACTAAAAGACGGCTATTGTGTGCCTGGCTCTATGTTGAATGGGAACCACCTATAAAGCATGTATCACCTGAGGATCGTACATACAATAGGGAGGAGAGCTGTGAAAAGCCCTGTTTGCTCTGGAAAGAACTGGCCAGGGCATCTTCCTTAGACCAGCAGGACAGAGACGACTTCCTGGAAACAACTCCATGAACTTGATGGGTGACTTGGAGGCCACTGGGCAAGGAGTGGGAGAGAAGCACAGGCTGGGGGATATTGCATATCAGTCAGTGAAGCAAGAGAAACCCACTGTAAGACAAAGACAAGATCCTTCATGTTTCGTAAGCAGGTTAACATTTTATCTGAGCACCAAGGACTATTATTTAAGAATGCAGGCAGAGGAGGGAAATGATCATATCGGGGACTTTTATCATTGCTATGATGAAATACCTAACAAGAAGAAACTGAAGGGAGGATGGGGGTTCTTTTGGCTTACAGTTCAAAGGGAGACAGTCCATCATGGAGGGGAAATTATGCTATATTGCCACCGATCGATCATATCGCAGCTGTAGTCAGAAAAGAAACAGAAATGTTGATTCTCACCTCGCTTTCTCCTTTTCCTGTGGTGATATTCTGTTTGCTCTATAACAAATAAAGTTTGCCTGATGAGCAGAGTGTGGAGCTACCCACTAGTAGTTAGCCATACAGGCCAGGCAGTGGTGGCACACACCTTTAATCTCAGCACTCACGAGACAGAGGCGGCAGACGGATCTCTGTGAGTTCAAGGACACCCTGTGCTACACTAGATTGATTCAGTCTAAAAGAGAAACAGAGCCAGGCAGTGGTGGTTCACATCTTTAATCCCAGTGCTTGGGAGTCCCACGCCTTTAATCCCAGCACTAGAGAGGTGAAGTCAGGAAGGATATGACTGGGCAGACAGAGGAATATAAGGCAGGAGGAGACAGTAGCTCAGGATTCAATCCAATGACTTGCAGAGGCAGGATACCCAGTTCAGCCTGAGGATTTCATAAAAGGTAAGAACTAGATTGGCTGTTCTGCTTCTCTGATGTTTCAGTTTCACCCCCTAATATCTGACTCTGAGTTTTTATTATTAAGACCATTAGAAATCATGCCATATTTTCCCCTTTTTTTATTTGAACAGGAAACCCCAGCTCAAGGAATAATGCCATCCTTATACAAGATAGGTCTGCCAACCTCAGTTACCCAATTATGAA
Source organism: Microtus ochrogaster (assembly GCF_000317375.1). Classification (NCBI taxonomy): domain Eukaryota; kingdom Metazoa; phylum Chordata; class Mammalia; order Rodentia; family Cricetidae; genus Microtus; species Microtus ochrogaster. The sequence continues at coordinate 75,628,634 of NC_022013.1, forward strand.
AGAAAGAAAAGAAATCTCTTATATATATGGCCAGAGATCCGTCATAAGGATGATTTTAGAGATTATAAATCCCATTAATATCAGCCATTGCAATGATCTATATCACTTAACCCACGGTTTCACAAGTGTGTGAAGCTGCAGACATAGGCCAGGCGGGTGGCATTGGCACTGTGGACTGGGGAAGTGACACTGGAGCTGGAGGAAGAAGCAGACAAGAGCCACCGAGGGAGCTAGCCTGACCTGTTGTGGTGGCTGACCATACCAGAAACTGCAGAGAAGAAAGAACTGAAAGTGACATCCAGGGTTCCTCCATCTCAGGACAGAGAGAAGGGATATCTGAAGAGGAGTCAGACACTTCTTGTCACAAATCCCCCAGATCTACTGTCCGCAGAGTCCCAGGCCCATGAGGTTTACAGAGCGACTCCAGCTCTGGAAGGGATGGTGGAATTAAGATGACCCACACACTGCCCGTGCCTAGCTTGAGTTGTTGCATGGGGTTTGTCCAAGATTTGCTCCATCAGCAGACGAGATTGACGTGGGCTTCAGTTTATGTTTGGGTCCATGCTTCCTCCAGACATTAATTTGGGCAATTTCTCTCTCTCTCTCTCTCTCTCTCTCTCTCTCTCTCTCTCTCTCTCTCTCTCTCT
>NC_022013.1:75631025-75639040 GCF_000317375.1 Microtus ochrogaster
GGGAGGAGGCAGAAATCCTCAATAAATAAATAAATTTTTTAAAAAAAAGAAAAACCAAAAAATAAAAAATAAAAATAAAGTCTCCTTGCCCCTCAGCTTGGTTGAGGGTGCCCACAGCGTACCATGACACATGTCTTCATCTCAGCTCTCAGCTGTGCACGGTCCAGTGCCCTGGTCTTCCCAGCTGGAGAGTTTCTCTGATGTTTCTACATGGGACCGGTACATACCGCTCTGTGTTTCTAACTGACCTTGGCTGTTGTGTCTTTGCCCTGAGAGGAACCTGGGCTGCAGACATCTCTCTGACACTGGCTCAGCAAAGAGACTGCCAATCTTATGACAGTCCTCGCTCTGCTTCTTACGAAGCTCTATGCTTATTTCCATAACTTTACCAATTTACAACCAAACACACACGAAGGTTTTCTTCACTCTCTGCCCAACCTTCATGATTACAGAATTTATAATGTTAGCCTTCAAGACTAAAAGCCATTACTTAGAAGTCCTTTCCACGAAAAAGCAATAAGAGGGGCTGGGGAGATGGCTCAGCTGTGAAGAGTACTGGCTGCTCTCCCAGAGGACACAAGTTCAGTTCCCAGCACCCATGTCAGGTAGCTCACAACTGTAACACTAGTTCAAGGGGATCTAACACTTCTGGCCTCTGCAGGCACACGTGCGCACGCACACACACACACAATTAAAATACAAAGTTGTCTTTAAATTTTTAAAAATAAGATGAAAAGATAACTATTATGAGATGAGATGATGGGTATACTAATAACGTGGTTATGGCAATGCCCTGACAATGTATAGAAGAAGCATACCTTAAATATACCAGTTTCATAGTCCACTTACAGCTCTGTAAAGCTGGGGAGGGGGAAGCATGTCAGCTAAGGTCCACAGAGAACATGCACCTCCTCGCCTCCCTGGAGAGTTGTTCCTGCCACACAGCTTGTTAAAATTGTTACCAACATGGCGTCTGAGAACTCCATCTTTTCCAGACCTGGATAACATCTAATTTTCACAGTACTAACCCCCAAAAAGCTAGCAAAGGACCACAGCTAACACATCCCCCAACTTTGTGAGATGACAAACCAAAGTTCCAGGAATAGAAAGCGTCTCCTGGCCATTTGTTCCCCCGTCCGCTGACTCCACTAAAAAGCACTGACTCACTTAGCAAATATTGTGCAAGCTCCTTGGAACGCTTTCGGCTGTGCCAGACCCAGCTGCGGCCAAGACGCGATCTGCCCTCATAGGGTGTGCATTCTTGAAGGGAAAGAAATAAATCAACAACACTAACTCTGGCAAGTACTGCAGGGAGGAGGGAGGAGGGAGAAAGCGAAGGGAGGAGGGAGGAGGGAAGAGGGAAGGGGGAGAGAGGAAGGAGGAGGGAGGAGGAAAGACCTCTGAATGGTGTGGGCAGAAGAGCTAGCCTGCTGCTGGTTGGAGTCAGCTACAGGAAGAGGTGGACAGGGACGACTCCAGGCAGAGAAAGCAGGCAGTAAGGAGAGGTGTGGCCAAGCCTGTGAGTATTGAGCAGCGGTGCCAGGAAAGCTGTGACCATGCGGGCTAATGTCATTTCGGTTTTCTGAGCTGTGCACCCACGATAGGGTTGCTGGGTAGTGCTGTAGTTACTAGCTCTTTTATGAACCCACGTGCTGTTTTCCATAACGGCTTGCCAATCTACGATCCCCATGGTGTCTGGCACCTTCTACCTTCACATCCTGCCCAGCACTTGTCAACTTGTCCGTGACATTAGCCTTCCTAACAGACGTTACTTGAAGACTTTCAGGGCACACATCTGGAAAGGTAGCAACATGAACTGAGGGAACTCTTAGGAGCTGGAGATTTGGAGAAGTAGACAGCAGACAACAGCCCTGTGAGTCAAGCCCTCCTAAGCTGCAGTATCTATTAGGGTGACTATGACCAAAAGCCGAAATGAGAACTGCTGGAAAGATGTGGGGTAAGGCGGCTCTGTACGCCATTGGGGGGAAGGTGAATCTGTCAGTGGAGCCACTGTGGGGAAAATGCTGAAGTGCCTTGGACTTACAGACAACCATTGTTCCGATGACGTCGCTCTGTCAGCCCAAAGGGAAGGAGAGCAATGCCTTCAAAAGCTGTGTGCATGTGTGCACGTGCTCACCTCAGCACTGTTCCATGGCCTCCAAGGCTTGGGTTCAGTGGCCAAGACATGGAAGCACCCTCTGTCCATTAACATGAGAATGAATAAAGAGAATCTCCTGTGTCTATATAGTGGAATATTATTCAGCCATCTGAAAGAGCAGGATTTTGTCCTTTGTGATCATGCTGGTAAGCCCAAGGACATACCTATGTGAAAGGGGCAATATGGCAGCACCATATAAGGAGAGGCAGGAAGCAGAAGGCCGGCTGCCAAAGGCGGAGGCAGACAGAGGTATGGGAGCAGAGTTGGTGGTACAAGTGTCTGTAACCATGTGGAGTACACTGTGGAGATCCGCTGGGTATGGAGCCTGCTAGTCACAGCACCGTAACACATGCTGAGCTTGCTAAGAGGGGTAATGTCTGTAGAAAGTGGGCTCCCCGGGCTGGGGATGAAGATGAGCCAGAAGACATGTGTAACAGGAAGTCAGGTTCCTGGGATGAATTACAGAGACCAGTGCACAAGTCTGTACTCATTGCTTTGTGTGCATGTGGTTTCTTGTATGTGGGCCACAATTTACAGAGTGGTTTACAACCAAGGGTTAGAGCCGGCAAGATGGCTCAGTGGGCAAAGGTGCTTGCTACCAAACTTGATACCCTGAGTTCAGTCTTCAGAACCTGCATGGTGGGAGGTAGAAATGACTCCTACAAGTTATCCCCTGACCATGAAACATGAGCTCAACACACACACACACACACACACACACACACACACACACACTAATGTTGGGACTTCTCAGAGTGGAAAGGCTGTCACTGCAGGCTTTCAACAAGACAACAAAAAGCTCTGTGTTTCACTTGGACCTAACCGTGACTATACTGAAGACAGTTATCGGATGCAGGAGCCCTGTAACCCTAGCTGGGACATCCTCATGAGGTATGCAGGGAGGGGTTGGTTCTCAACAGAAAGGGGTGTGAATGGTTCAGAAAGGCAGACAGGGTGGGAACAAGAGAAAATCTCTTTGTTGTGCATGGAGATTTCTCGTTCATTTCCCAGCCACCCAGACTTGAATAATCACACAAAACTATATGAATTACAACACTGCTTGACCAATAGCTTAGGTATATTCCTAGCTAGCTCTTACATCTTAAATTAACCCATTTTTATTGATTTGTGGATCACCACAAGGCTGTGGCCTACTGGTAACTTTCCACATCTTTCTCCTTTGGCAGCTATGTGGCATCTCCCTGACTCCGCCATCTTTCCTCCTCTATCTCTGTTTGGAATTTCCGCCTGGCTCTATTCTGCCCTGCCATAGGCCAAAGCAGCTTCTTTATTAACCAATGGTAATAAAACATATTCACATCATACAGAGGGGAATCCCACATCACTTTGCAGGGCAAATGCTCTTTCTTCTACGTCAGTATTTCCCAAATCATCACAGCCAGTAGGATCTGGTGGCACATTCTACACAGAATGTCGGTTCAGACAGAATCTTAGGCAGCTGTCAGGCCTAGCTCAGGTCACAGCTGGCCACAGATGCTAGTGGGGAGGCTTCTCAGTGCCACTCAACCCTGTGCTGCCCCCAATGCACCATCACAGTGAAGTTTGCCCAGCATATTGACATTTATATACTGCAAAGGAAGGGGTCTCCTCATATGCCGGGGCTCTCCCAGCTCTGACCCTCTCCAAATGTTTTCAAATAGTAGATGATACCAAGATGGAAAAAAATATTGACAAAAAAAAAATAGACCGAAGTCCAGCTTCTCAGACCTTTGTGTCCTGCATGATAACAGCCAAAGGAAGTTTCCATAAGTCTTACATGAAGGTAAGATGTGTTAGGGGCCCTGAGGGGGTTGGAACGAGGGAGGGAGAGGGGTCGATATGATTAAAACATACTGTATTCATATATGAAATTGTCAAAGACTAAATAAAAAGATAAATGGGAACCAGTGCTAAGGAATTTGCTCAGCCATTCAAGTGCTTGCCACACAAGATAAGGACCTGAGTTTGGATGCACAGAGCTCACAAGCAAAACTAGGGTCTTAGCAACCGTGAGATGGGAGGCAGAGATGGACAGATCCCTGGAAGCAGCCAGATTGGCCTGTCTGGGGAAGCTCCAAGCCGATGAGAGAACCTGTCCTGAAGATGGGAGGCACCTGAAGACCAGCACCCAAGGCTGTCTCCTAACCTCCGTGTGCATTCACTAGACACACACAGAAACACACACACAGACACACACACAAAAGAAACAGACTGGTTCTTACATGAGAATTAAATTCCTCATAACCTGAACCATAGCAATGAGATCGGAAACACAGGTGGGGTTTTGGTTGGTTGGTTGGTTGGTTGGTTGGTTGGTTGGTTGGTTGGTTGGTTGGTTGGTTTGGGCTTGGTTTTTGCTCTTTTTTCCACTAGAAGACAGACTTATGGAAACTATTTTGCCAACTTTTCCTTAATGTTTTAAATTTTATTGTACTCCTGGAAAGGGACAGTCCTGTGGGTTTTAACAAGGGCACAGTTTATCCACCACCTCCATGGCACCGTGTGTGCCTCGCAGACCCGCCATCGGTCTTCTCCCTGGGCTGTTTGGGATCAGCTCTTCTCACTCACCCCCACCTTGCCCCCCTTCACCCAGAACTATCGATTTGCCTTTTCTAGAATGTCACCTAAATGAAGTCGCACAGTCAATGGCCTTTTGAGCCTGACTCATAGGTTCATGACTTATCAAAGCCCTTTTGAGACTGATGCTTTTGTTCACGTATGTAAGATAGATTATTCTTTTTCCTGACTGAGCAGTGCTGTGTTGCGTGCACACATCTAATTCACCCACTGGATATGGGAGATATTGACAGTTGGAAGAGATTGCATATAAGCCTTCCAAACATTTCTGCTTGAGGGTTTTTGTTTTGTTTCGTTGAGGCAGACTTGGGCCTTGAACTTCTGGGGTTATAGATAGGCATTTCCATGTCCAGTTTGTGTGGCACTGGGATCGAAGCCTTGACCTCAAGCACACCAAGAAACCCTCCTCTTCTACCCACTGAGCTGACCCCAGACTATATGCATGGAATTTTTAAAATGAAAATACAAGACTTTATTTCTCTTGAACAAATATAAAATGGGAGACTTGGTCATATAGAAAAAAGTTATATCAATTAAGACTAATAAGAAAATGTCTACTGTTTCCAGTAAACGTGGCAGCCTTCACCCTTGTACCTGCGACATGGGAGCTTTCCAGCTGCCTCATTCTCTTTAGTGGTCATTGTTGTCATGTTTGTTGAGTTTGAAAAGGTCTGTCATCCTTCTAAACTGTATTTCCAGTCATCTTAGCTGCTCTCCAGACAGGAAAAGGGGATGGAAAATGGGCATGTGGCCTGTGCTCGCAGAGGCCACCCTACAATTTAATGCATGTCACTGGCTAGTGTTAACCACAAGACTTCATGGAAACATCGCAGTGTTCTTAGCAGAATACATCACCACCTCATGCAACTGGGGATCTCTGGGTGTAAAAGAGAGGGATGGGTAGGGAGGCGGCTCCTTACCACACAGGGAGCCCAGCTCCCCATCCACACCTTTGGATGGCCTCGTCTTCACCTGTGACTGCACCAGACCTAAGTTCATCAGGTCTCTGCTTAAAATGGCATAACACACATCACTCCTCTGCCTAAAGTGCCGTCATGCACACATGTTCCTGTGAGCGTTCCCAGCCCTTCCTGGGATGAGCACAATTCTTACCAGTACTTCCTCTAGCCTTGCTGTCGTCCTGTCTCTTCTCTTCCAAAGGCCTGTGTGTTCAAGGCTTGCTTCCAACATGGCTCTGTTGGGAGACAGCAGACCTTTCAGGAATTGGGATCTATAGTATATGTATAGGAGGTTTTCAGTCATTGTGTGCGTTCAGAGGGGATAGTAGGATGCAAAACCCTTTGTGTCTCTTTCATGATGTCCCAGCCATGAGAGAAGTATTTTTGACAGGCCAGATGTGTAGCATCATTAATAAAAACCAGAGACAGTTAGTGGAATTCTGAAGATCAGAAAAGCAAAGCAACCAGACACGGGCTCTTCTTACCTCTACCTCAGATCATCCATATTCCAAAATTTTGCTTGGGTCCCCATAAGATTATCAGTGCCCCCAATCAGCAGGAAGTATAGGTAGAATGAATATAATCCAAAAAAAATAGATTATGGATGCTTGTCTTTGTTTAGAGTGTTGGTTACAAGTTGTTATGGATAATGGTCAGGAGAAAAGGTAAACAAAGGAGATTAGATTCAGAGTTCTTGATTTGAATAAAAAGGGAAATATTATGGGATAGCACTCTTGGACACCGTGAAGATTTGTCACTCATATTAGTTTAATAAAACGCTGATTGGCTAGTAGCCAGGCAGGAAGTACAGGTGGGATGACAAGACTAGCAGAATTCTCAGAAGAGGAAAGGCAGAGTCAGTCACCAGCCAGACACAGAGGAAGTCAGATGAGAATGCCTCACTGAGAAAAGGTACCAAGCCACATGGCTAAACATAGACAAGAATAATGGGTTAGTTTAAGTTGTAGTTTAAATTTAAGAGCTAGTTAACAATAAGCCTGAGCTAATAGGCCAAAAAGTTTATAATTAATATAAGCCTCTGTGTGTTTCTTTGGGACTGAACGGCTGTGGGACCAGGTGGGACAGAAACTTTCATCTACATACATGCTCCCATCTGCTATCCCTCCCTTGCCCCAACACAGACCTAAGAGCAAGCGCTCTACTTGGCTGCAGGCTTAATCCTCTGAATCCTCAAAATCTACAAGTCAAAAGAAGCCTTCTCTTCATAAACCAGTTGTCTGAAATTGACTAACAGGATTCAGATATGCTCTGGCTTCTGAGCATTTTCCATACCACTCACTCAGCCAGGAAGTTCTTCCTCTGCAGTCTCTCTGCTGTTCTTCCATTCACACAAGTGTGCACACAAAAATGCCTGTGTCAGACAGGCCCCCTTCCTATACAAAGATTTACTGTTTTAATTGTGTGAGTGTGTGCGTGCACACACGCACGTGTCTGTATGGGTATGTAAAGATATGAAGGCAGGTACCCAAGGAGGTCAGAAGAGGGCATCAGAACTCCTACAGCTACAAGAGTTACAAGAGGGTATAAGCCTCATAACATAGGTGCTGGGAACTGAACTCAGATCCTCTGTAAGAGCAGTCTGTGATCTTAACCACTGGGCCATCTCTCCAGTACCCCCTCTTACATAAAATCTTACTGAAAAGTAACTATCACACCTTCCATCCTGCTCAACTGCTACAGCACCTACCATCAACTATTGCACCATGTATGTTTTTATTAATAACTTATATCCTGCCCCTAGTGGGCAAGAAGTCAGGAACTTGATTTGTTCCCTTCCAGGGTGGGATCTGGCAGTCAACACACACACATATGCACACACATGTACACCTACATGTATGTACACGCACACACACATACACACATAATGAAGAGAGGAAGGCCTTTGCAAGGACTCACAGAAAGAAATCAAACTGTGACATTTCTCCCTTCCTTTAGGACCCCTTGTCTCCTTCCCTTTCCTGCCTGAGCATGCAGGATCCCAAAGATCCACTCCTATAGCCTGGATGGCTGAGACAGGAAAGCAGACACCATGTCCCTGACTGCTTATGGCAAGCTCTGAAAAGAGGAGTCAGGTCTCAGTTTCCATCCGCTGTGTGCCATAGACAAGGGCTGAGGGGAAGAGCTGGAACTTGGAGGGCATGAGAGGCAGAAATGCTGTCAGGTGAGCGGACTTGTGACAACAAACAGACTGGATCCGTGTTGCAAGACCCCAGCCTGCACCACCCAAGTCTATGACTGAGCCATGCATGGTTGCCGTACCAGTACCCCCCAAGTCTATGGATGAGCCATGCACGGTTGCC
>NC_022013.1:75639403-75640739 GCF_000317375.1 Microtus ochrogaster
AGCCATGCACGGTTGCCGTACCAGTACCTCCCAAGTCTATGGATGAGCCATGCATGGTTGCCGTACCAGTACCCCCCAAGTCTATGACTGTGCCGTGCATAGCACCACATACTAGCTGCTTCAACACGGGAAGCCACGTGCTCATAACCCTAGAAACTACATATCTTTTCTCAAAGACAAATTGAAAAAATAATAATGATAATAATTAAAGCTAGGCTCAGAGGGCCATGCCTACCAAGAGGCTGAGGTGGGAGGGTCACTAAGCTCAGCAGTTCAAGGCAAGCCTGGCCAACCTAAGGCCCCTCCCAGCATCTCAAAGGATAAGCAATTAATTAAAAATAAAACCCCGCATTTCCTGAGAGTGTAGTTCAGTGGTGTAGTATGTACTGAGCATGTGCCAGCTCCCAGGTTCAATACAGAGCTCTAAAAGTATCTTCACTAATGAATCGGTTAATCCTTCAAGAGGATGTAATTAGCAGAGCCACTCTGTTAATCAAATAATGTATTTTCCACTGGTGGAGAAAAACTGCATGCTTTAAAGCCACTCTCTCCTCTCCTCGGGCGAGGAGGCCCCTGCAATGCTAGGCTGCATGTTTATCTCTTAACTCGGCTGCTGTTTTATCAGCAGAGTTCACTCACCCTCGTTCAGCATGAGCAGAGCTTGCTCTGACGTCAAACACATGTCTGTGGTTTTCTTATTCTGTCTGGAAACACCATCCTGGACTGGCTGGTTTGATTTGCTCATAACCAGGGAAGTTAGAGAAGACAGAAGTGTGGCCATTTCTGGAATATCCTCTATCATCAAGAGACATTAGAATGGACTCCAGAGAAGGGCCCTGTGTGGATTCTCAGACATGAGAGCTATATCCCAGGCTCTCTTGTTTTGGCCACCCACCAGCTTCCAAATCATGGCACGGAGACTTATTAGTTTCGAATGCTCGACCTAGCTTAGGCTTATTTCTGGCTAGCTTTTTTTTTTCTCTAACCTAAATTAACCTATTTCTTTTTATGTACCTTCACCTCAAAGCTTTTTACTTTTTTTCCCTTCTGTTTATCTTCCTTTCACTTTTCCTCATGTCAGGCCAACAACAGGCATATCCCACCCCCCCTCTTTCTCTTCTTCTCTTCTTTCATTCTTTTTCAGCCTAGATTTCTCCTATTTATTCTCTCTGCCAGCTAGCCCCACCTATCCCTCTCCTGCCTAGCTATTGGCCATTCATATTTTTATTAGATCAATCAGGTAGGCAAGGTGAAACAGGAACACATCTTTTAATAATTAAACAAATGCAGTATAAACAAATGTCACACACCTTTACACAGTTAAATAGTCTGCAGC
>NC_022013.1:75640839-75653168 GCF_000317375.1 Microtus ochrogaster
TTAAAGTCTGCAGCATAAACAAATGTCACACACCTTTACACAGTTAAATACTCTGCAGTGTAAACAAATGTCACACACCTTTACACAGTTAAATACTCTGCAGTGTAAACAAATGTAACACACCTTTACACAGTTAAATAGTCTGCAGCGTAAACAAATGTAACACATCTTTACACAGTTAAGGCAATAGTTCTCAAAAGAGCTTAGAACCTCATACAACACAAATCACTTTCTATTTGAGTTCCAGAGGGACTGAGGGGACAATCCAAAGTCTGTGAGACGCTCTGAGGGGAACCAGATGATGAAAGGCTATGGTTCAAATGTGTGTCTGTGCACCATGTGCTTGCCATACCCGCAGAGGCTGGTAGAGGGAGTCAGGTTCCCTGGAGCTGGAGTTACAGAGAGTTCTGAATCAAATTAGGGTCCTCTGGAAGAGCATTCAGTGTTCTTAACCTCTAAGACATCCCTCCAATCCCCCATTGATATATTTTAAACTTGATTACAAGTTAAAAAAAAATTAGACATGGTGGCTTAAATAAAATATATTATAAAATTGAAAAAGGAGGAATGCTTTGGTTTGATTCCTAACCAAAGTCACCCTCATGAACACAATAATTACCAGCTACCATATTATCCAGACATCTACCAGTTAACTGAGACAGCATCCAGAGAGATTACCAAATTAACACATATTTGGTTTCTTTTCATGTGTGATTTGTGCATGCACGAATGTTTATGTATGTGTGTACATGTGCCTCTGTCTGTGTAGCTATATGTCTGTGTGGGGGTATATATGTGTGTGGTGTCTATGGAGGCCAGAAGAAGGCACTGGACTCCCAGGAGCTGGAGTACCAGCAGTTATGAGCCCCCTGATGTGGGGTGAGGGGAGCTGAACTCAGAGCCTCCGCAAGAGCAGCCTCACTGACTGCTGAGTCATCTCTCAAGCCCATCTTAAGTTTGGCTGTGAGTCTCAGAATGTTCTGTGCAGGAGGTAGGCCATGATGAGCAATGTTCTCATAAATGATTATTCTGGAGACTGGGAAAAAACAGTGAGACCACATTGCAGCAAGGTGGCAACTGCTCTCCAAGCTTTCATGTCCTTCTGGAACCGGAGCCCGCCATCATGTGAAAAGAGCACCTTTGTAGTTGCTGATAACCAAGTTAAGACAGGCCGTGCTGAAGAGGGTGAGTCTTCACCCCGACACTGCTAAGTGTCCTTCTCAGAATAATGGAATCTGGATAGAAAGAGACAGAGAAACAAGGAAAATCCTGTGTGACAATGGTGGCAGAGACAGCAGTGACAGAAATTTAATTCAGAGAGAGCTTCAGGCTGCTGCAGTCACTGGAAGGCGGGATGAACTGGGGTGGATGTTGTCTCGGAGCCTGCAGAAGAAGCCGACCCTGTGGGAACCTTCATTTTTATCTTCTGACTTCCTGAACCATGAGAGCTGTTTTCAGCCTCCCCAATTTATGGTTCATTTTTGCAGCAGCCCTGATGAAATAAAATAGCACAGTTTATGGGCGATGGTAAGTGCTAAGGAGAAAACCAGAAGCACAGAGTGGAGAAGGCCGCCATGGTGGGTTAATGAGAAGATACTCCATGGAAATGTAACCCAGAGGGTCAAAGACTGAAGGAATGGCTGGGCAGACAGCTCAGCGGGTAAAGGCTTGCCATGCAAGCATGGGGCCCTGAGTACAAATGCCCAGAACCCACTCGAAAACTGAACACACAGCACAGACAACTGCAATCCCAGGACTCTGATGTGATGGAGACAGGAGCATCTCCAGGGTCAGCTAGCCTAGAGCTTGAAGCTGGGAAAACAACAGAGGGATTCTGCCTCAAACAAGGTGCCAGGTAAGGACCAATGCCCAATGTTGTCATCTAACTCCTAAATGCACATGTGGCGGGGCACACCTGCATTCATACATATATATGTGCACACACATCCTACAGGTGCCAGGGAATAAAGAAGGTACAATGGTATAAGATAATATCTCGTAGAAAAACTGTTCCAGGCATAAGAAAAACCCATGCAATGACTCTGAGTTGGGGGCCTCATATTCGGGGTCTATCAAGGAAGCTGGGGTGGTTGGACTGGAAGGACATAGGCCAGCAGAAGGAAATGGATGAGCCCCAAGAGGTCATGGGAAACCAACCCATGGACTATTGTGACATCTGCCATCACTCTCAGAGAGGAAGGGGGAAGACTTTTGGAGAGCTGGAACAGGGGGAAAAGCACGTGCGTGACCAGATCTGGAGGGGTTTTTATCAGGTCTATACTTCCTGGGAATATTCTGAACAGGGCAGGACGGAAGTAGGTAAGCAGATGGTGGCTCAGAGCATGGTACCTGCTCCAGGGTCTTTGTGGTCAGACTCAGGATGCTTTTGTAAATGTGGCCACTGAAACTGTGGGCCAGATGCAGAGAGTATAGGTGGGGAAGGGGAAGCTGGGGTGGCTCCTAAGCACTTTGCCAGAGGACTTGGAAGGACAGCCTTTACTGAGAAGGTGTGCAGAGGGGGCCTCAGGATCACTGGGGCCATGAAGCATTCATCTACTATTTAGATGTAAGTGAGGCGATTCTCTAGACAGCTGGGCACTGGGAGCAACTTATCTGTTGCTTTGATGGGGGTTAGAATCACCATGGAAACAAACCTTTGGCTCTGTCTCTATGAGGGATTGATTGTCTAGATTGGGGTGACTGAGTTGGGCAGATCTGTTCTAAATGTGAATGGTACCATCCTCACGGGCTGGGAATCTGAGACTCCGTGAGAAGCAGAAAGCCAGCTCAGAAGAAGCCTCCACTCCTGTTTCCTGATGGCAGATACAGTGTGGCCAGCCACCTTGTGTTCCTTCAGCCACGCTTTCTCCACTAGCATGGACTGTGTCTCCTTAACCTGTGAGCCAAGCCTTAAGTGGCTTAAGGTATCAGGTTGTCGGTTACTGCCTTGCAGCCATGAGAAAAGCAGCTCACACAGGCACACAAGGAGCTCGCAGACGGCTCAGAAGAAGAGTCTCGTTTGGAACTTACGGGAAGACGGATGACATTCCATGTCTACTTGTTCTTGACACCCTGCACAGTGCTTCTGCACTCCCTGAAGAAGGGATATGCAGTCTGGTAGTGCAGTGATGTGATCTGACCCTTACCTGTGACATACCTTCACCCTTCTCATGGGAAGAATAATGAAATCAGGTCAGTGTTTATGACTGGGTTTGATACTTATAAGCTTTCTGGAAAAAAAAATCCTACTGAATAAAGTCAACCACGGAAAACAGGAAACTCTTTTAAAAGGTGGAATGTGAGGTGTGTTTAAATTCCTCTTATGACCGTTATTACCTGCAGACCCGTGAAAGGACTGCATACGATATCAGGCTCTATGGGACTCTAAAGCATATGCTCTTTCTCAAACTTTTTAAATATTTGTTTGTTGTGAATGTGTATTTCATCACACTTGAGCGAGGAGGTCAGAGGACATTGCAGGAGTCATTCTTTCTTCTCCCATGTGGGTTCCGGGACCCGCACTCAGGTCCTCAGCAAACACCCTTAGTCGGTAGCTATTTCAGCAGTTCTGAGCCACATCTTCACTACTGTCTCAGAGAACTCTGAAGTGCACAGCTTCAAACCGGCGAATGAAAGGTGTGTGCCGATTGGCAGGACCTAACCACGGAACTGGAGGCTGGGCAGCCTGCGTGTTGAAGGGAAGTCCGTTCCCTCCTCCACCATGGCCTGACTCTGCGGGGGAGGGGTGAGTGAGAATCCCAAGCTCCTTTTTAAAGGTCGATCTCAGTTGGTCCTTAGCAAAATCTGTTAGTGTTAGAGCCAGGTTTACACGCTGCCGTTGGCCCTTTGAAAACCTGCATGCTTCTCTCTTTTCAGTCTTGTCTTCTGGGGCTTACTCTTTGGACTTTGCAAATGAAGAGAGGGGACAGAATCCAGGCATCAAGCCTGACCCTGAATTTCCTCGGTCTCATTGTTGTCGTCTGCACAGGAGCTTTGCATGCTCTGATATGACGTCTTTGCTGAGGAAGGTTCCTGATGTTCGGCCTTTCCAGAACCACTCCCCTGGGGACACACCACCGGGATGATTTCAGTTCCAATCTGTGATGGCTTCTGGGGCAAGGGAGGAAACCAAGAGAGCAAGCGGAGAGAATCCTTCAGAGGCTCTGCGCTGCGGGGGCTCATCTGATACACACTCACCAGCCCTGGGACAGAAGCTGTCGCATGATTTTTTCTGAAGAGACAGGAACAAAGGTCTACTTGCCCCAAAGAGGGCCCCAGTGACAGACCAAAGACACAATCCCTCCCAAGTCTAACTCCGTGCACCAGTGTGTGTATGGGGTTTCCTTCGGGAACATGGGGGATGGGTTCCTTATGTTTCTTCCACAAGAGCATGGGCGACTCTGTAACCACACCCCAAAAAAGCCCACCTCAGGTGAAGGACAGGCTCCTGAGTGCTGCACCTAAGGAAGCAAGGAGCTCCCTGAAACCTGCACAGCATCTCTTTCTCCCCAGCCGCTCTTCACTGCTTACATGCCTTCGTGGGCAGCTGGGGCGAGGGCTTGCGGTCTTGTGTCTTCCTTGTGTTTTGGGAGCCTCCACTTTCCTCCACTAGGGAAAGTTTCAATCTGGTGAAAATGGCTAGCTAACTGCAGCCCCAAGAGGCTTCCTTCCCCCAGAGTCGTTGAATATTTTAAATATTTCAAGAACAACTTGTATGTGTTCAGCTGTACATAAAAGATGCATGAGTTTCCTCAGGAAAACACAGTCTCTCTGAGAAAAAATGACAGAAGCACAAAGTCCATACGCACATCAGCAAAAAAGCCATTGACTGGGTAGATATGAGGACGCTGAACACAGGCAGGAAGGCACAGGCGTTCTAAGGAAAGAGTATCTGTCACAGTTAGGACTAACACAAGCCTAGCAGTGGTAGGGCAGACTGATGGCCCCTGTCCAGGTGTGTGTAGCCTAATTCCCAGAACCTGAAAAGGTGTCACTTTTATGGCCATGGCAACTTTGGGGCAATGTTTGATAAAAGGGGAATTCTGACCTTATGGATCTTTAAAGACAAGAACAAGGGTTCTGGATAGGTAGTTCAGGGGTTAGGAGCACACGCCACTTTTCAGAGGACCCGAGTTCTATTCCCAGTACCCATGTCAGGCAGCTCACAACCATCTGTGCTCCAGGGGATCCAGAACCCTCTTCTGGCCTCAGTATACACTGGTTCATGTGCACATGTATGTAGAAACATGTAAAATTAAATATATATATTCTGGAAAGGCAGACAAAAGAGTCCATCAGGAAGATGGGAAGACAGAAGAACTGGGAGCCTTTGGAACATGAGGATCGCTTACCTTGTTATTACTGGTTTTGAAGATGGGAAGAAGATGCCATTAGTTGAGTGGCACAAGATGACTCTGAAAGCCTGGAATAGTCCTCAAACAGCCACCAAGAAAATGACCCTTCTGTCTTAAAATTGCAAAGAACTGAATTTTCCAAGATCCCAAAAGGTCCTGGAAACAAAATTGCCTTTGGGTCTCCTGAGAAAGAATATACCCCTATTGGTATCTAGATCTCAGCCCAGCAAATCACATTTAAGACTTTTGACCCACAAAACTGTTTGATAATAGACTCTTATCATTGAATTTGAGGTAATGTATTAGAACAGAGAGAAAACTATATCCGTGGGCACAGTCCCCAGAGTCTGCCTAGCGAGCCTCAGTCATTACATCTATTGTTTAGCCCTGCAGCCCACTGGGGACACTGGGAAGCATGGCCACCATTAGCCACCCCCTTCTGGGAAGCCTGTAAACTGGTCAGAACCCACTCCTCCAGCAAACAAGGGAAGGACCTGACCTAAGCCAACCAAAGCAGTGCAACAAACACCTAGAAAACAACCTGGGAGCCATACCCTATGGCAGTGGACAGAGCAGTTGAATCCTCCATTTGACACTAAGAGTCAAGAAAGAGACACTCAGAGGAAAAGGTCTTAAAAGCAAAAGCCATTCAAAGGCTAACAGAAAGCTTGAGTCCAATGCACAAAAGAAACTCAGACGTTTTTAAAAGGAGGAAGGAAGAAATGGAACACGGGCAGATGGAACTTGATAGGAGAGTTTGCCACAATGGCAGAACATCTACCATTGTAATATAGAAATGGAATAAATCCTCCCCAATGCTGAGAGGGCATGAGAGCACAGGATTGAATAAACCTGTTGAGCGAGAACAAAGATCTAGGCTCCAGGAAGCCTTCTGGGAAGTTCCCCTATTGTAAGGAAGCTGCTTGTTCTTTTCCCAGCTGCTCAGCCCCAAAATAATCATACAGAAACCATATTATTTGCAATACTGTTTGGACAATAGCTTAAGCATATTTCTGGCTAACTCATATCTTAAATTAACCCATCTTCATTAATCTGTGTATTGCCACGAGGCTGTGGCTTACCAGGTAAAGTTGCGGTATCTGTCTCCAGTGGGGCTATATGGCTTCTCACTGACTTCTCCCTTCTTTCTCCCAGCATTCAGTTTAGTTTCCCCCCACCTACCTCTATTCCCTTGCACAGGCCCAAGACAGTTTCTTTATTAACCAACGGAATTCACAGCATACAGAGGGGAATCCCACATCATTCCCCATTCTTTGCGTCTCCATGCTGAGCTTCCCCTTCCCTGGTTGAGATGCTCAAGCAGCTTCCAGGTTCACAGGACCCTGCTGAGGATAGCTGACTAGTGGTGCTGAATTAAAAGACATTTACTCTCTTCTGTTCTGAGAAGAGTTGGACCCCTGTGGAGGTCACTGCCTCCTGTCTACTAGGTTATTCATTGAGAAGCCACCTGTGATTCTCCAGAAACCACTCTGCTAGCCAGTCACAGCCAATGTCACCCACACAGAAAAAGTTAGATTTAAAAAACAGGAAAGAACTTCCTTAATCCAATCAAACATATCCTTTGTCAACTATAACTATTGTAACTATATTCTGGAACCACTTTCAATCATCTCATGGTGTCAGTCCTTTCTCCTTTCCTAAACTATGAATATCGGGGCTGGAGAGATGGCTCCATGGTTAAGAGCACTAGCTGCTCCTGCAGAGGACCCGGGTTCTAGTCCCAGCACCCACATCACTCACAACTGTCTCTAACACCACTTCTAGGGATCCAACACCTGGTTTTCTCTGGTACTGCTTGCATGTGGTGAATCGATACACATGCAGGCAAAACACCCAAACACATAAAATAAAAATAAATAAATCATTTTAAAGAATACACTATCAATTTGGGGAAAGGAAATTTCATATTTATATTTACATATAGTTATTTTCATAAAAGGTATGTGACGGTCCACTGCTTTGGGGACTCACAACAAAATGATGTTTCAGGAAAAGAGGGATCAGATTCTTGTAACATGATCACAGACCATCTTGCTTCCTTTCTACCATGAAATTCTATCTACCTTGGCCATTCATGAAAGGACCTGCTGTGAAATGATTTAGTAGTGAAAATACCTTTCTACCCACAGTCAACACTTGGAAATACCATCCTCAGATAAAACAGATGGAGAGACTCAGAAAGACCGGCTCTTGGTCTCCTTGTCTTTCTTTTAAGATGGTGATAAAAGCAGCTACCGTCTTTACTGAACAGTCCAGTCCCAAACAATGTATCCATATGACAGTCAACCTCCACAAACACACTTGAGAAAGGCGACACTGACTGTGTTACTTTGTACACAGTGAGCTAGGGCTCAGAAGGATTCGACCACCTAGTGGTTCTCAACCTAACACTGCGATCTTTAATACAGCTCCTTGTGTAGTGGTGACCCCCAACCATAACATTATTTTGTTGCTACTCCATAACTATAAATAATCTTGCTACTGTTATGAATTGTAATGTAGATATATATCTGATATGTGGGACAACTAATATGCAATCCCTGTGAATGGGTCATTTGACCCCTAAAGAGGTCATGGCCCCTAGGTTGAGGACCACTGACTTAGCCAAAAGTTCTGCAGGGCTGATTCTATCTTCCTTACTCCTTCTTTGTGTCCATCTTTTATTTTTTTATTTTCTTTATTTGTATGTTTCCTTTTCTCTTTTTCCTTTCAAGTATGAAACCAAGCTGGCCTAAACATCTCAGTGAGCAGGATTCCGGTTCCTTCTCCAATCTGCCTAATTTAACAAGCACTCTGGGACATCACTAGCTTGGGCTACAGCTTCAAGAAGAGCTCACTTTAGGACCTGGTGCCACCTGTTGGTCAATCCATGAAACTGGTGACATTTCTTGTGTCACCACCTGCCACCACAATATATATCATCAGTCTACACAAGAATCCTTCTTAAAAAGAGAAGCCACATCAAGAGTTTTTCCTTTAGCCCCATTTTCCTGTGTCTGGTCTGTTGGTGCCAATAAAATGACTAAACTTCAATACCATTCTCAGGTCTTACTTGCCCCTGTAGTGGGGAGTGGGTTCCCTGAGCTTTATCCCCCATATGCCCAGTATGCTGTGCTGACCACGTGAGATGCTGCGGACCATACGGGAGCCCTTAAAGTCCGGGGTAAATATGCCAAACCCCTTCCAGTCTTCCTGCCTAAACACAAACACGATTTCTGCCTATGTGTGCTACTGTATGAACAATACTGGAAAGTTCTGGAATAATGTCTAAGAGAAATAAGACAGCAGAGCAGTTCAGACATCCTGCTCTTCACTCATAAGGTGGTTTTAAATAAAATATTGCTGGGATGTATTTTCCATATCTTAAGGCAGAGAGCTGCCTGAGGTGATGTACACGGAGCACTGGGGTGAGCATCTGAGCCGTGGCAGCTACGGTCACAAAGACAGGCAGTGCTTACGAGATGCTTCAAATCACAAAACCGATCTCACAGGTCAGCCCTCCCCCACCCCCCGGGATCTCCATGGAAGAGCAGTGAGGAAGGCGTGCACAGCACACGGATGTGTGGTAGATGTTCACTCCTCACATAGCCCTGGAATTCTATTAAATCAGGCCTGATGCCTCGTTAAACAAACCCAGCCCATCAGACAAGTGACAGAGCACTGGCTAAGGAATCCTTTCACAGGGCCGCATGGGTGAAGCAGTCCAGAGAAACGGCCTCACGGTCTTCTGCGAACCTGCTTACACCTCTCCCTTTTAAATATAGATGAAGAATAAAAGAGGCATCGTCTCTCGAAGACACTCATCCATTTTTCATACGTGTGTGGCATTCTCACACCTTTGCTGGCTCTTTTAAGTTTTATTTATGACCCTCCACCTTCTGCAAGCAAGCGAGGTTCCGACTAGAAGGAATTATTTCTCTACACAGAGCATCATGCATAATTGAATGCTGAGGAAGAAGGAAGGGTTTGCATGCAGCAGGACACCCCTCACAAGGACACAGATCTGAGCAGGGAGGGGCTGAAAGCCAAAGAACTCTCTTCTTAAGAGATTGAGAGAGGATTTAATGTGTGAACATTTCCATTCTGTTACCTAAAGAACCAAAGACAATTGCGTCAACCCCTGAACCAAGGGACGCAGTTGAAACTGTTTCACACTAAACTGGCATAATTGTGCAGTCAGCAGTTATGGAAAGGCCCATCAAGAGAAAGAATAAGATTGAGAGTAGTCTGGCGATAACCTCTGACCTCTTAGGAGTCAGCATTTGGGGCTTTCGTTGACGCCCAATCTGAGGCACTTTCCTCTCAACACTTCACGTTTGCCTCGATCCTTGATCGTTATCGGAGACTCCGACAACTGTCCTAACTCTTGTCAGCCTGACACAAATCTAGACACACCTGGGAAAGAGGAGCTCTCAGGCGAGGAACGGCCTCCATCAAACTGGCTTCTGTACCGTTTTCTTGGTTAGTAAAAGACATAGGAAGCTCAGTCCACGGTGGGTGGTGCCGTCCCTATGCAAGTGTTCCCTCACTCGCTCCTTCCTGTCTCTCTTCAGTTCCTGTCTCCCATCCCTGCCTCGACTTGCCTCGGTGGTGGACTAAGACTTGTAGACAAACAAACCCTTCCCCGCCCGCCTCCCCGACACACACACGCAACTTTCTTCAGGTCAGTGTTTATCACGGCAGCAGAATCCAAACTAGGAAACGAGTTTCAAAGATATTTCGTTTCTGTGCGTCATAGCACTTGCTTTTAAGACCATAAAAATTTTTAATTGAGAAAATACACTCTATGATAATGTAAATGCAGCAATTTATTAATAAAAACATAATAGCCGTGTAAACAAATACGTGTGCTGAGTAATGTTAAAGAGAAGGGCTTGCATTATTTCCTATGAGGTTTAACCGAGGCTAGCAGAAAATATGTACGAAACATAAATGAAGAACCTGTGGCCATCAGTGATACCCAGTTTTGTACTGGCCTTGTGCCCACGCTCCATCTAGAACAGCTGAGTTTCCCGGGCCCTTGTGAAGTCCTATCCACCATTGTTTTAAACAGCAGCAGTGCTTTGTCTCATGGGGTGGAGGCTAGAAGTAAAAAACAAGGTGTTGGCAGGGCTGGCTCCGCCCCTTTCCAAGCTCTGGTGGCCTCAGGCACTCCTTAGGGACCCTCCCCTCCCTGGGCCTTCATGTCATCTCCCCCACACCTGTTTGTTTCTGTATCCTAAGGACTCCGGTCCTGTAGGTTTAGGAACACCCTATAATGACATGTTTGCTCGATTTGAAATCTTCTATGAAGACCCTGCTTCCAGCTAAGGATATTCATAGGTCGTGGGCGTTAAAGCATCAGTATCTTTTGGGGGTGCCAATTCAACCCATAATGGTGGTGGTGCGTTTCCTCCCTTGCTTCAAAACTAGGCCTGATGCCACCACTTGCTCTGCCCAAGGAACTGCGGCCAGAGGATACAGTCACAGCAGAGGATGAACTTCCTGCCTCCTGGGTGAGGCTGAGCTCAGATGGAGCTCCATCCGCCTGGTTCTAAATGGGTAGAAGGGCCAACTCTGGATGCTGTGAGCAAGGACTAAACTCACCCCACCTTTAGTTGTGGAGATTTCAGGGCCATTCTTTTTTCTTACTATACCATAAATAAGCCTGTTCAGACAGGCACAAAAATAAGTACCTACAGAGCTTTCCTTAAAAGAAATGGCATTTCATGTCCAATCCTAATTAATGACTGTTTTTTGGTCAGTAGTCATGGGATTTTATTTTATTTTTTTTTATCTTTTATTTCTTGAGCATGAGGGGAAAATCAGGGTTTCAACAAACAATAAACATAATCAAAGTTGTTCTGAAAAAAAAAAAGTACCTACAAGGGGGCAGGAAGAAATGGGGAGAAGAAAGAGGAAAAAAGAGGGAGGAAGGGAGAAAGGGAAGAAAATGCAGCCTGGGATTAAGCTGAATCCACCACTTTTAGAGACATGCCACTAAAAACACATTTTGTAAACTATTCAACTGGTCAAGCGACAAGCAAGCAGCATAAAGTGGCACAGACAGACCAGACTGGAAAGAGCTGCGGTGTAAAGCTAGGATTTGGTGATGTTATGGAAATGACCACAGAAAGCCTACGCATTCTGAACTCAACCCCAAAGCCCTGCACCTCCCCTGTGTCCGAAACCAGGAAAACAAGAAAAACTGCTGTTAGGTCATGCAGCCATGCTGCAAGTCATGCAACATTCACAGAGTCACGGCGAAATTCCAGCTCCATCTCCATCCCAGTGTTTACAGCTGCTCAGTTTGGCCTTCCCTCTTTCGTTTTTGTTTGTTTGTTTTGAGACATGATCTCATATAGTCCAGGATGGCCTTAAACTGCTTAAACTAAAACACTCCCAGGTGAACACCACTGTCCCAGGCAGAATCTGCCCCAGGTCAGGAGGGTGAGAGATGATAGGATAGTATCCACAGAACTAGGAAGCAGGTCTCCTAAAAACGTCCACCGATTCCCCAGGCGGAGGGTGTCAGTCACATCTAGGCAAAGGAAACTATATTTGGTTTTTTAAAAGTAAAAATGGTAGGGTTTGTTTGTGTCTAACTTTTTAAATCAGTTGTCAATAGCTGACGGGATGTATGGGATTCACCATATGCCTTTATACCCTCCAGACTCCAGTATCTCGAGCAAAAACAGCATATCACAAATGCAGAACAGAGTTCTGCTTCTACCAGGCAAGAGCAGCAGATCCCTCCATTCATATTTACAGCAGAGGATGCTGTGAAAGTCAAGTTCCTGATTTAGTGAGATATGCTACTGTCTGTGCTAGAGAGGTTCATCTGGTCTCTCAGGAAAAAATAGATGCTTTAATAAGATGAATGAAAGATAGATAGAGCAAGGGAGAGAGGGGGAAGATGAAGGGAAGGGGAAAGAGAGAGGGAAAGAGAGAAGAGGGGAGGAGAGGAGAGGAGAG
>NC_022013.1:75654457-75661593 GCF_000317375.1 Microtus ochrogaster
GATCATCTTTGCCCTAGAGGGTGACATAAAAGATGAAGCTAAAACCACTCATGGTCTATCCCCCGACATACATGCCACAGGCAGACAAACACATCCACAAGTTCAAGTTTGTCTGTGCCTAGCCCAATCATCTCTTCCAGTCCTAAACCAGACCCAGATTCACAAACACCTCCAAATGGGCCAACAAAAAGATCAAACTCAAGATTAAAGAATTGTACACCAAAAAAAGGGGGGGGGGAAGACCCACAGAACTTTGCTTCCTTATGTTTGCAAAACTAGAGAATGTAAAGATGCATTTTAAGGTGGATAGTCAAAAAGGAAAAAGAAAGCAACGTTAGATTAGGTCCAAATTGACCATCCCGGGCATGCTTTACCGACATTCTGTACTGCTGTCCTTCTCAAGTAGTAAAAAGTAGGTCTTCCTAGTGAACCCAACCAGTTCACAGAATTCTCAATTCAATGTTGGTTCACACTAAGCAAAAACAAGACATCAGAAATTCCAAGGCCTGGTGTAGTGAAGGGATCCCAGAAGCTTTGGAAGTCAGAGATGCTGGTATGATCCCTGTCAGTGTGTGATCCCCTGCTTACTCCTGGACCACTGGCCCCAAAGTGATTGAGAAAACACTCTTCACTAGGTTCTCTGAGGTTGGCTCCAGTGTCTATAAAAAGATGTTATTCACTGATCTGCACAAGCTAGGAATTGTACTCTAAGAGATATCGTTGATATGGGCTTTCTGACCTCAGCTGGATGGGAAGAATCCTAGCAAGAGCTTGACAGACAGGAGCAATCTGGCACCAAAGGCCTAGGCAGTTCCTGGAGAGCTGCTGGTCTTCAGTCCACATCGAAGGCCGAAAAGCTGGCTCTAATATCTGTAAAGGAATGAGCAGCTGCAGGGTAAATTAGTTCAGTGGCAAGAGGGAAGGCCAGCTCACAAAACGTTATAATATCCCTTCTTTGTCCTTTTTAGCTGGGCCTCTACTAGAAGGTGCCATTCACGTTTGGGATGTGTCTTTCCATGTCCACTAAGGCCATCAAGACAGTGACCCACATACGTGTTGTGCTAGCAGACCAACCTGCAGTCTATAGTTCCTCAGCTGAGCCTCCCTGCTGAGGTAATTCTAAATTGTGGCAGGCTGACATTTAAAACTAACCATCAGGGCTGGAGAGATGGCTCAGTGGTTAAGAGCACTGCCTGCTCTTCCAAAGGTCCTGAGTTCAATTCCCAGCAACCACATGGTGGCTCACAGCCATCTGTAATGAGATCTAGTGCCCTCTTCTGGCCTGTAGACAGAATACTGAGAATACTGTATACATAATAAATAAATAAATCTTTGGGGGCTGGAGAGATGGCTCGGAGGTTAAGAGCATTGCCTGCTCTTCCAAAGGTCCTGAGTTCAATTCCCAGCAACCACATCATGGTTCACAACCATCTGTAATGAGATCTAGTGCCCTCTTCCGACCTGCGGGCATATACACAGACAGAATTATACATAATAAATCAATCAATAAATAAATAAATATTTAATAAAACTAACCATCAGGGATGGAGAGATGGTTCCAGGGTTAGAAGGGCTTCCTGTTCTTGTAGAGGATGTGGCTACTGTCTGTAGCTCCAGTTCCAGAGGATCAAACTCTCTTCTGGCTCACGTGGACTCTTGTGTGTATGGTGAGCAAGTGCGCACACACACACACAGTGCACATATGCTCACTCAGGCTCACACATATACAAATAAAACCATGCTCTCTCAGTATCTGAAGGCCTCCTTCCCTGACTCACCTGCACACAGGGATGAGATGAACAAAAGGGTCAACTTAGAAGCCTCCTCCATTTTCTTTCCCAAAAATGGTACATTCAAAATGGGAGGAGAGGGGAGGAGGGATAAAGGGGGAAAGGTAAGCTAAAAAGTCAACACTTTCCTGAAGGGACTCAGATGTGAATGTCCCCATCAAGTATCTAAAAGATGCAGGGATGGGAACCATCTCCAGCCCTCTTGGGCTCCCTCAAACTGACCCGTGTAAAAGATATCCAGCTCCTGGAGGCCAAGGGTCAAAGTTGAGAAGTGAAACCATATATTGACAATGAAAATTACTTTCTCAGAAGCTCACCTTACAGAATCAAAGCTATTTTGGTTCTGGGACCTGGAACACAGCTCTCCAGGTGACAACTGTCTCTCGAGTATTGGGATAGAGGATGTCAGAGTTAATTTCTATCATCCGGCCAGACAGCAGTGCACCTTACCAGCCCTGCCCCAGAGTTAGATAAGTAGACCACTGTGCTCTGCATCACAGTTGAATGGGCAAGGAACGTATGACTACCTTACCATCAAGCTGGTCACCACTTTGATAGCATCATCTCGTCACAGCAGGACCTAAGAAGCAGGACATAAGGGGCATTCCTCCAGGTGCCTTGGAGAGGAACTTGCATGCTGGAGAGCTGGGGGAGGTCTTTAGAGAACAAGGCCAGGTTGTTCAGTCAACAGGCCGATCTGCCGGCTTCAGCTGTGCAGGATATTCCCCCTGGATGGTTACACTCCCAGATCCAACACAAAGGAAAAGGGCACCCACACTCAGGGTTTCTTTGAATAGAAGAGGTGATTTGGGGTGACACCCTGATATACTACTCATCAAATGGCCAGCAGCCTTAGGTAAGGCCAACAGTGAGATAACGCTCTCTGGTAGGAGGGACAGTGGAGGCAGAAGTTCTGTGTCAAGCTTTTGGCCCTAAAGGTCTCAAATAAACCAAGATGTCACATGCAAACTGGGAGAAACGCTTCCAGGATAACATGATGAGTCCCTCTGGTTCTAAAGGTTACACTTCAAGGTGTGCTAAGACCCGTCTTCAGCATCAGCACTGTGGAACCTCTCCTTCCTTTACAATCTTCTGAGTGCTTCATGCTTCTTGCCCTAGTCATCATGCTCTGCATGGTACCTGCACACGGATATGTCTGTCTTCTTGTTTTAGAATACAAGGAGTCTCGATATATATTTTTGTAGGTCCCGGAATATCCACTAGGTACCCTCAAAATACTATTGTAGCAAATTATTGAATGAATTCGATATTGCCTACGAGCTTCAACCCCACCTGATGCTATGTATCTTGGCTGCAGAAAAGAAAACCCGTGCCAACTGTGCCCCCAGTGCTTGCTATCAGAGAGGCCTTTTGACTTACACCTGGCATAGGAAGATGTATTTCACCATTCACAGCCTGGGCTTCCAGTCAGGTTTGGAACCCATGAAGCAAACACAGCCCCACTGCATTTGGGGTTATGAAGACTGTGACCTCACCAGGGAGAGTGTGAGCTGCTCCGAGCACAGCATGGAACACTCACTGCTGTCCCACTCAATGGCAGCAAGTACTCTGGGCCATTCTAATGTTCTTTTTTTCCAGTTCAGTTTTAGAACATCTACCTTGGGCTGGTACATTTTGTCTGTAGTTTATCACTTCGTATTTCCTAGAAAAGACATGAACCAGGTATTAAAAGAAACCATTACTTGGTTTCATGGAACTTGTAATGAAGATCCGGATTACATTTCTTTGGCTCATTTGAGACATGTCACATTAAGGCCTTTTCCTTAGATAAGAAGACCTCAGTGTGCCTTAAATCATGTGCTTCCGAGGGAGTAAACATTCAAAATAATTAAATTTCTATAAATTCAATCTTTTCCCTGCAGTATGTAGAGATTTAAATCATGATTAATGACGTAACTGGCTTAATTAGCAGACTGCCAGCTCCCATTCTCTATATTTTCCTCCCATCAATAACAGTACTCAGCACAGGTCTACACACATACACACTACGCACACTCCACATATATACTCCACAATACCACCACACACACATAATTCCACATACATATACAACTACACACACAACACACATACACCATTATGCACACACACCAGAATACATATATGCTACACACAACCCAATGAACATATACCTAACTCCACGCATACTTCCAGGACCCATACACACAACACTACACACATATACAACACCACACATGCACATGACTGATGTTGAATTCCCCTCTGTATGCTGTGATTACTGTAAGACAGACACTGGATAGAACTTTAGCCAGTAAGCCACAGCCACATAACGATACACAGATTAATGGAAATTGGTTAAATTAATATGAAAGAGTTAGCCAATGAGAAGCTAGAGGTAATGGGCCAATCAGTGATTTAATTAATACAGTTTCTGTGTGAGTATTTCAGTTCTGGGACGAACAAGCGGCCTCCTCCTACACATGACTCCACAACTTACACACACAACACTACAACACCATTGAACACATATAACACCATGCACAACTACACACACACACACACACACACACACACACACACACATGGCACCACACAAATATAGTTTTGTAGTAAATATATAGAAAATACCCATGCCAACAAGCTGCTGCTACCTAGCCTAACTCTTACAGTGTGTCAGGAAGACATGCCTCAACTGTGTCTCAGAACAGCCAAAGTCACTTGGCAGTTCCCCCTGGTGCTGAGGAGTTCTCTCAATCTATGGCCCGTCACTATGAGGAGTACAATCCTTCACCATCCTGCGGTTCCAGGGGATACGCTGCTGCAGTGGACCCACGGCTGCCGTGAGTACATTCCTGAGGTAGATCCTTTCTGCCGTGGATACATTTCTGTGGCAGATACATTGCTGTAGCAGATACATTGCCACAGTGGATACATTGCTGTGGTGGATACATTGTAGCAATGGATCTATTTCCACAGTGGATACTTGTAGCAATGGATACATTGTCACAGTGGATACATTGTAGCAGTGGCCACAATGCCACAGTGGATACATTGCTGTGGTGGATACATTGTAGCAATGGATACATTGCCACAGTGGATATGTTGTAGCGATGGCTGCATTGCCACAGTAGATACATTGTAGCAATGGCTATATTGCTACCGGGGATACATTGTTGCTGTATCCTTGTAGACCAGAAATAGAAAGCGCCAAGCCTAAAAATATATTTCAAAGAAATGAGGGGAGAATTTCATGTCACTGTTTCAGCCAACAAGACTACTTTTAGAGATTTCTTCTAAGAAAAGAGTATCTGAAAAGATATCAGACCCACCCCTGAGGGAAAAAAAAACACAAATTGTTTATAATATTTTCAAAAAATGGAAATGACCCAAATATCCAACAGTAAAGGATGAGCCTTTGTGGTGCGTCTCCACGTGATGGAGTCTTTACATCTATTAAACACCTCAACACAGAAAAGATAGTTCTTAGCACAGAAAAATGTCACAGTGTATTGCTGACTGAAGAAAATCACATTGCTTAAAGCCCTTATTTCAGTATGTACCGCGAATACTGGGTGCAAGAGACAACAGATTGCCAGCTCTACCTCCACACCGACCAAACCCAGAATTTTAGTTCTACCTCCACACTGACCAAGCCCAGAATCCTAACTCTACCTCCATACCCACCAAACCCAGACAGCCAGCCCTACACCCACACCTCCAAGGCCAGACAATTCACCCTAAGACTTTCACATTGGATTTGGGCCCCATTGTGTTGCCCAAGAAGGGTTTAAGTTAGTCACTGCCCACTTTGTGGCTCAGAGGGCCACTTTGACCCCAGCTTCACAGACTTCTCCACGTTCCCCAGACCAGAGAGTTTTTGTAGGAACAGGGCTTGCTGCCTGGACAGAAATATCTATCATGTCTTCTGTTTGCAGCAGAAGAATATGCAGATGATGCAATGGCCAGAAGGAGAGTCAAGCTTAGCAGAAGGCCTCTGTCAGCTTTTAAGACACACTTTGGGGCGAGCATGCTTGCACACCTGCAGTCCCAGAGCTAGGAGCCTGAGGCCAATGGGTTGTGAGTTTAAGGCTTTTCTGGGACACACAGTGAAACCATCTCAAAAAGCCAAAATATAGGGCTGCAAAGATGGCTCAGGAGTTAAGCACACTTTGCTGTTCTTGTAGAGGACCTGTTGTTGGTTTCCAGAACCCACAGGGCACTCACAACCATCTGTAACTCCAGATTCCAGAGGATCTGATGCCCTCTTCTGGCCTCTTTAGGCATCTGCAACACATAGTGTATATTCATACATGCAGATCATACACATAAAATAGAAATAAGAAATAAATATCTAAAAATACTATAAAATTTAAGAATAATGGTCTGGACCAATTATCTGAGTGAAAAAAATATCATTTTAATTCACTTCTACTCTTTTTATTAAAATAGTAAACAAAGTCATTGATTCTCAAAGAGT
This sequence comes from Microtus ochrogaster, assembly GCF_000317375.1. Taxonomy (NCBI): domain Eukaryota; kingdom Metazoa; phylum Chordata; class Mammalia; order Rodentia; family Cricetidae; genus Microtus; species Microtus ochrogaster. Next base: position 75,660,707 of record NC_022013.1, read on the forward strand.
TCAAGTCCAGTCTGGGTGAATAGTGAGTTCTAAGCCAACCTCAGAAACGTAGTGAGACTTTGCCTCAAAAACTAAATAAGTAAAAAGTAGAAAAACAGCTAAACAGCAGCTTGTTATGTTCCTGATTTAAAAAGATGTATAGCTTTTTTTATCTTCAAAGAATTTTTCATTTCAGTGTTTTCTTTCTCATTCCATTTGTTTATTAACTTCATTCTCAATTTTGTTTTTATATTTCATTATCTTTTTATTGGGGAAGAGTTTCTCCAAATTGAAAAACCCTAAGCCCCCAAAGAGTTCTAGGTTCATTCCTGGCCTGCCATCATTACATGAGGACCAAAACCCCAGACAGCAGTGCTGAGGGCACCAGGGAGACTGTGGTATTTGTTTGTTTTTGCTTTGTTCTCTGCTTTTCTGTATTTATAGCTTTCCTGCACAAGCATATGCTTACAAATAGGAAAGATTATAATAAAATGTTTCCAGAGCCACACGCATCTAACAATAAGTTACAGCCATCGCCCTAAGCTTAGTTCAAAATTAGCAAAAAGGGAAATGACTGGGACATTTTACATGTGGTAAGTACGTGTGGTAGCTACTCGCCCCAGCCACCTGACTGGCTTTGTAATCACCAGGGAGACACGGCTCTCTGCGTGTCTGTGAGGACATTTCCAGAGAGTTTAACTGCAGACAGACCCCTGCTCAATGTGGGCAGCACCTCCGTGTTTAGGCCCTGGACTATATAAAGAGTGGGGGGAGAAAGGCACCGGGGCAGCAGCGTTTATCTCTCTCTGCTTCCCACTGTGGATGCCATGTGACAGCTGCTCATACCACTGTGGATGCCATGTGACAGCTGCTCATACCACTGTGGATGCCATGTGACAGCTGCTCAT
>NC_022013.1:75661693-75668721 GCF_000317375.1 Microtus ochrogaster
CTGTGGATGCCATGTGACAGCTGCTCATACCACTGTGGATGCCATGTGACAGCTGCTCATACCACTGTGGATGCCATGTGACAGCTGCTCATACCCCACTCTCATATTCTTCCTGCCATGATGGATGCTTTCACCTCCAATCAGAAGCAAAAACCAAGATGATAATGATAATGATAATCATGACTGTGTGGGGCAGCACAACCTGGCAGGAGGGGCCTGGAGTCCCACAGTCACTCTGAGTGCATGTGCCCAGTAATCTAAAGCACCCAGTAGGCCCCGCCTCTCAAAGACTCCACTGCTTCCCAAGAAGCTATCCTGAGGACCAGCCCTTTAGTGCACCAGCCTTCAGTGCATTTGAGAGTCAAAGTCTAGCAGTAGTCTGAACATAGGTTAGCAAAGAAACAAGAAGTCTTGTAGGTTACAGCGAGCTGAGGAGTGAGGATTTTAGCCAAATTCCTCTGGAGTGACAAACACACCTTATTGATGCTTATTGGCTCAGATCCTGCTTACTAACCAAAATGTACCCACGTGATTCCTTTCTCTTTCATTCAGACCCCAAATCACAGGCATGCGTTTAAGTTCTTAATCACCAGACAATGTCACTAATTAAAGCCAGGATAACATAATGTGTCCCCGCGTGAATTCAGTCAGGTTAATAATGACAGAGCTACCTGGTGAGCTTTAGCCAGGCCAAACCTGAGCAGCCAAAGGGAACTTCTTTTCACATGGCCACCAAGGGCTGTATTAAATCTATTTCAAGAAATTATGACATTTCCTGGTAGAGAGAGAACATTTGCTTTCTCCTTCTCAGTCAAGAGTTTCAGGAGAAAACACAATAACTCCAGAGGAGTAATCAGAGCTTTGTGGTTCAGAAAACAGATCTGATGTGTTTATCTTCACCAGCTCCTGTCTCTAGGTCCTGACCTAAGCCTAACACCTAGTATGGAGGGCATCACTGGCAGAAAACAGATCTGATGTGTTTATCTTCACCAGCTCCTGTCTCTAGGTCCTGACCTAAGCCTAACACCTAGTATGGAGGGCATCACTGGCAGAAAACAGATCTGATGTGTTTATCTTCACCAGCTCCTGTCTCTAGGTCCTGACCTAAGCCTAACACCTAGTATGGAGGTCTTCACTGGCATGTTCTTTTTTTTTTAACCCACCAGAATAGAATGTATATATGATGGAAGGAAATAAAAATATGAATGTTTAAAATTAGAAATCAGAGTATGCAAATGATCAATACAACCTAGGAGAGTCTCTTGTTTCTAAATAAGGGGAAATGCTCCATCTGACAGTTCAGAGAGCATGGGCTTGGCATGAAGGGAGTTTAGAACTGGTTTCCAAATATTTTGTTGAATTTATTTGTTTGCTTTGTGGGCTGTGTGCATGCCATAGCATGTGCATGCACACACATGTGCATGTGTGTGTGTATGAGTGTGTGTGCACATGTGTGCGGGCCTACATATGTATGAGTGTGGTGTGTGTTCCTCTTTAGTTCTGCTTCAAGTTCCTGCCCTAATTTCCCTCAGCAACAGGCTATGACTTGGAAGCAGGCGAACCTCAAAAGCTTTCCAGCCAGACTGACTGGTGAGCGTAAAGAAGATGAGTTCCACCTCCAAGGTTGGCTGCTGGCTGTCACATGTACACAATGACACACGTGCATCCACACTCACCTAGATAAACGTGTGCACACACAGGGGCAGGGCGAGGTGTGGGGGACAGGTGAGCCCATCATCTCAGATTAAGTTACAGAGAGTCCAGGCAGAGCATGTGAGGGAAACCCAGATGATTTCCAAAACATCATCTTTCAGAAATCACAAACATCCTGATTATAGTAATAACGTGTGTTTACACAGGGTGGGAGTAGCAGGTAGTCTTTTAATATGCCAGCAAATATTCGCAGCCGTAACACAGTGGAGAGCCAAGCTATTTCTCAGATTCACAAAAGAACCTTAAACACCGAGACTGGTAACTGTGATAGCGAATGAATGCTAGCTCTGTCATTTCCTCGCCCCTGTAGGGCGTCAAAAAGGAAACCTTTGGGCTGTGCAGAAGGGTAATCCATTCTAATGTATTTAGATCTACTTCCCTCCACAAAGTTCTTCTAGCCTCGACCTTCTGTGCTTATAATGGAATAAGTTTTCTGTCTCTCTCCAGTAGACCAATTAAAACATGCATACTATGTGGGAGACAGTGGTTTAAGCCTTGGGGGTTACAGGGAGATTAAGACAAGGAGAAAACAAAAGTTTGGCTTCCTTTGCTTATTACCGAAGCCTCTGGTTGGTGAGTCATTATTTCAGTGGCTGTCATAGTCACCAAGTATAGCTACCAGGAATAGCTTCCTATAACAGTTAGCCATAAATCTATGCCAAGCTCCTCTTCTAGAGAATACACTATTGCCTGGATGAATCACTTGTGCTGCCCTTTGACACAAAACTGCAGACTAACCATCCTAGACCATCGCAAACACTGGTACTCAATCCCACAGAATGGAGAAAAAGGTTTAATTTGTTTGCTAAATTATTTTTCTCGTGGTTCAGATAAAACATCAGATGAAGAGCAACTAAAGATGGCCCACGGTTTGCGGATATAGTCAGTCCATGGTAGCAAGGAGGCATGGCAGAAGGCCTATGAGGTGGCCACAGACTGCTGGAACCAGACACACACACACACTCACACACACACACACACACACACACACACACACACGCACGAGAGAGAGAGAGAGAGAGAGAGAGAGAGAGAGAGAGAGAGAGAGAGAGAGAGACATACAGGTATTGATCTCATTTCCTCCACAAGTGCTTTCCACCACAGAGGGTTTCACACAGAGTGAATGAGTGAATCTTCTCTTCTCTCCTCAGTTGCACCTCTCTGGGAACCCCCTTCCAGACACATCAGAGGTGTGTGTGACTCGTTCATTAGGAAAGAGTGGATTCAAGATGCAATGGTTTCCCTTCCTGTTGCTAGGATGAGATACCCCAGCAGAGGCGACTCCGTGGACAGAGGGTTTATCTCAGGTCACCAGTACAGATTATAGTCCCATCCCTGGGGGTGGCCATGGCATCAGGAGCTCCAGGAAGCTGTTGCCATCACATCCACAGTCAGGAACACAGCAATGAGTGAATGCAAACCTGTTTGCACTGAGCTCGGTGTCTTCACTCTTACACAGCTCGTGATTCCCTGCCTAGGGAATGCTACCACCCACTAAGACCATGCCTTCCACCTTAACTCTCAAAGACAAGACAATCCCCTTTAGACATGCCCGGAGGCCAACCTGATCTAGAGAGTCCCACATTGAGACTCCCTTCCAAGGTAACTCTAGATTGTCACACTGGCAATAAAAACCAACTGCAACACAAGACTTTGAAGGCAGAAAGCTATATAGGTATTCAAAAGTCTTCCAAGGATATAACCGATCTCTTCTGCTAGCTCTCTGACTTCTCAGGAGGAATAATGCCTTGTTGTTTGATAACAAAGCCTCAAACTGTGAGATAACCCCCAGGAATAGTGAGTTCCTGTTTGTCACATATTTCAACCACACCATTTCCCGTGATCATCTTTATTCATTACTTTGCATACCTGTGACCATGAATCTTACGATAACATGAAGGTTCACAATTTCAAAGAGTTCAGTCCGTGGCCACCTGGCCCCACAGGATCCGGCAACCATGCTCATGACAGCGTGTGGTGAAGAAGGTTCATATCACGGTAGAAAGGGCTCAGCCATAAACAGGAAATGGCTAGGGACAAGAGACCCACAAAGGACCTGCCCCCAATGACTTGCTTGGCCAATCAGCATTTTATTAAAAATAATACAAGTGACAGGATAAAAGACCATTGTCCCACAGCACTTGCTCCCCTGAGGTATGTTCATCTCTGTGAGTTTCCAGTATCTCCCAAAATTGGCCCACAGAGAGGGACCAAGCCTCTAGAACATGAGCCTATGGGGGACATTTTATATTCAAAGCAAATGTCGTCCTAAGTGCTGACTGTTTCTACTGCCCTGTGGGGTGGAATTATTTCCTTTTAAATGAGGGAATTGGGTTGAGACGGGTAATTCCCTTACGTCTATGTTGTGACATTGGTTCTTGCCCAGAAGCTCTGACTGTGATTCATACTGACCGAAAGCATGCCAGTTTGATGCAATGCCAAGTTGTTGAATGCTTTGAATCTCACTTCTAAACACAGCAAAGGGGTACATAATTAATTGCTCTGAAATTTTCTTTTTCTTACACAACAATGGAGAGCATCAGGCCTCTCATTGTTCTGCTCTGAAAACCACTCATGGGATACAGAACTATATGAAGAAGAGATGTCCTACACACATGAACATAACTGTTACCATAAATAGAACATATGTTCTACAACAGCTCAGGCTCTGGATCTCAGAGGAACTCCCAGAAATGAGGCAAGCTTCCAGAGACTGGAGACGGAAAGCCGAGAGACTCGAGATAAATCCAGGAACCCCGTTAGAGCCTCTGTTGACTCTGGTCAGAGAAGCGACTTCTGCCGTGGGTGGCAGTTCCTGCAGACACGTATGACTGACCTAAGGGCTGAGATTGTTGAATGCTCAGCCCTAAGTGGGGACATCTTTTATTTTCCATGTCACCCCTCCAAGTCTCGTGGAATCTCACACAAGAGAGGACAGAAAGGATGCAAGAGCCGGAGGGAGGGGTGGACGCTTGTAGAACTGTCTTCAGGGCTTAACACAGCCATTGCACGCTTGAGCTCACAGAGCCGTGACGATCTGCACAAGACTGGACCCACCAACACCGCCTCACAGAGTGCGGAGAGCCCACCCCTCCATGAAGATCTAGACAGTCAATGGCTGCTGGGGGGCGGGTATCTTCTTCAGTGGTGTAGTGGCCACTAGTAAGTTACCTGTGCTCCTCTAAATGACCCCTTACCCATACCCCAGTAAGCAACTCTTAACTAAACTCCTCAATTCATTGTTATAAATGCTGTCGACTGTCTCCAGTGGCGGTCCCTGGCTTCCTCCCCCGCCCTCTCATCTATACAGACAATTGTCCCCGTAAATTGTGTTACAAACAATGTATTTTCAACCCACTCCACCCTCCCTCTAACACTGCCCAAGCACACTAGTTGGGTTCAGAGTCATCAACAATCACCTGTGACCTACTGAAGTAAAGAGATGTCACTGCTGAAATGATTCAGGCACTAGGAGACACCAGTTTGGGGGGGTCTGTGTATAGTTTTCTACTTGACAGATGACAGTGGGGTAAATAAAAAGGTGATGTAAGCATTCAAAAGCTGATCACAGAAAGCCACTAACTTTATTCTGCACCCAGAAATGTCTCCCAGGAGCCCCAGGAAATGGATCACAGTGTAAGTGAACTGGTTTCTAAGGAGTGGCCCAACACAGGCACGCAAGCTCGGGAAGAAGGAGCTGTTTTTTAAAATGCCACCTAAAGACCATTTATGAGGAAACCCAGAGCAGGGATGGAGCTTTTGAGTACCCATATCTATCAAAACCAGGAAGGACAGAAGCCGAAATCCATCCCAAGACCCTGTTACCAGGGAAACCAAGGTTCCCTCTTCGGGTTCTTTGTCTCATTAATAAAAGAATTTTAAAACAGACTCGGAAGGAAACCCAAAGGCAATTTTATTAGACTTTGAGAGAAAAACAACAGAGCAAAGAAGCTGCAAATCTTGGCAGCTGCCCAGGGAAGGGACGTGGAGAAAAGGAAGCCGGAAAACGGGCATTTGGCCTTGGAAGTCGATGAGCAATTGCATGGTGGTCGGGGACTTCAGAGAGAGAGAAGTGGCAGTGTAAGCCTGGGAAACTGTGCTTAGGCTTTTGTCCGGCAGAAAGAAACAAAGGGAAACACAGAGAAAGGGAATGTTAGGCCCCTTCCCTTAGAACTCGGAAGGCAGGCAAGCTCCGCAGTGCTCTCTCAGGAAAGGACTGCAGGGGCTGGACCAAGCCAAGTGGCTTCTGGGAAGAAAAACACATTCTCCCATTTAAGGGCATAATCAGCAACCTTGTCTCTTTAGAACATCACCAGGCCAATCGGATTTCCTGGGGGAGGGGCTCCTGACTGGTGACTGACAAGTCCAGCAGGGTTACCTCTGAAAGGAGACGGTGGTTATCTGATGTTTTGAGTGTAGAATGACACATCTCCATCCATGGGCCAGAGGTAGAACTGAAATTCTATTATTTTGTCTTTCCCTTAATAGACCTCAACAAAGCCCAAAATACCACTTTTCATATAGCAATTTATCTGCAAAACGACTTCTCTCTACCAAGGAAACAAGAGGCAGGGTCCATACTCAGTGGCCTCTGAGATTATCATTCCCTGAAACATCTGTGCCCAATCCGTCCACATCCCCCTCCCCAAGGCCTGCTGAAAGATGCATTGGGGAATCTGTGTATTTTCAGTGTTTATAAAAGTCCTGGGTGGTTAAAAAGATTTTCATTCCAAAGAGTGAAAATTCTACAAGTCTGAAAGACTCGGAGGTCTTTCCAACTAAAATGTATCAAGTATTTTCCCCACTGGTCACTTCCACTTCCTGTGCTAGTTGTGTGGGTCATATGTTTTCCAGGATCTTTACAGTTCATATCCCCAGCTTCTGAACATACTCTTGTATGTTAACAAGAATTATCTTGGTCAGCGAAGTCACCGAGACAGAACTAGCAGCCTTCCTACCCCTATAAAAGCATAGCAATTAGACAGCTGCTCAGGAAGGCAAGTTAGAGATAGGAGACCTCTGGAAGGTCAGTCAAGAAACACAGCAGGGTTCATGAGGCCCCACTCCTCCCAGATCTAGATGCAGTTAACAGTTGCTAGCAGGAAGGAAGAAACATTATCTTCAGTGATGTAGCCAGTCAGTAAGATCTATGCTCCTGTAAGCAGCCCTAATGAAATTCAGTGGGTCACCAAAAATAAAGGGGGGCTAGCCGGAAGTAATTGTTAGAATTATTTATTTATTTATTTATTTATTTATTTATTTATTTATTTATTTTTGGTTTTTTCGAGACAGGGTTTCTCTGTGGCTTTGGAGCC
>NC_022013.1:75668821-75670274 GCF_000317375.1 Microtus ochrogaster
ACTAGCTCTGTAGACCAGGCTGGTCTCGAACTCACAGAGATCCACCTGCCTCTGCCTCCCGAGTGCTGGGATTAAAGGTGTGCGCCACCACTGCCTGGCTGTTAGAATTATTCTTAAGATGAGCCTCTCCGCTGAGGCAAATAATTCCAATGAGACCGAATAAAAAATGCCCACATTTAATAAATGCAGCACTCCCGGGTGGTTGGGAAAATGTGGCAAGAAAGAGACAGCAGGGGAGACCACGTAAAATCTGGGGACCACGTGTTCTTGTGGAAGTGGTCCTGACCCTCCCTGGGGAGGAGGCGGCCCTTCGCAGGCTTTTCTGGAGGTGGAGTCCGGACTAAGGCAACTCCCAGGGGGAGGGGGATTGAAATGGAGCTTCCTGCTCCTTTCCTGCTCCAAGGAGGGGTGCCAGGGGCTGGGGTGACGCTTCCAATCAGTAATGAGGCATGAATGTGATAAAAAATACATTGTATTCATGCACAAACTTGTCATGATGAATGCCATTAGCTTGTATAATTAACAAATGTAACATTTTTTTCTAAAAAATGAAGAAGCATGAAATAATCACACAGAAAAGATGGTTGGATGCTCGGTGTGGTTGAAAGATTAGAGTTTGGTACGAGCAACAGCTGGGCCATTATCAATGCTGTTAGAAACCAATAATCTTGGTCCCGCACAAAGGAACACACAAAGTGAAAGTCACTTGGTAAGGCAGTTCTTTTTGTAAAAAGTGTGTGTCAGAACACAAACCAGGCTAGCAATCACACACAACCAAAATGGCTTCCATCTTTTACCCCTGATGTTGGTAGTGACTGTGTCTCATCCTATTGGAGGGATACTGGCTTCAAAATCTGACATGATGTCTTTTAAAACCTTTAACCTAAATAAAGGAATGAAGTGCAAAGTTTATGGATCAATGCAGAAAACAGCTTGCAATGTCAGAAAATGTGAGGACAAGAAGAAAGACAGCCAGGAAAGGGACAGCTTCCCAGGAGCTATGGAAGCTCAACAGAGCAAGACGCCTTCCCAAGATTGCACAGCTATCCATCGCCTGAGCCAGGACCCAGCCCACAAGGTCATGTGACTTGTTCTCATGTATCCACACTAAACATGGTTTCCAAAATTTACCTGGTAGAAACAAAGGTATGTCCAGAGTTAGCTATTTTGGTTAAACCCCATTTTCTCCATGAAACATCTCAACGGCACCATTCCTTGTATTGAATTCTTTCCTGTGAGATTCTCGTCCAGGTTCCCATTGGGCAAGCACACCCCTAAGTCACCATGGCTGCTATTTGAGCCACAGCATGTCTCTTTCCTCCTGACTCCTGAAGGAATTTTACCTGCTCATCAATGATAAGCTTCTAGAACATTCTGTCTGTCCTAGTTTTCACTTAGCCTACAAGAAGTATCTTCTTTCTCTAAATCTTCTCAGCACTTATGATTGACATTG
>NC_022013.1:75670374-75673606 GCF_000317375.1 Microtus ochrogaster
AGACAGGGTTTCTCTGTGGTCTTGGAGCCTGTCCTGGAACTAGCTCTTGTAGACCAGGCTGGTCTCAAACTCACAAAGATCTGCCTGCCTCTGCCTCCCGAGTGCTGGGATTAAAGGCGTGCGCCACCACCGCCCGGCTTGAGCTCTTAATTATAAACTTACCTATATGCTTTTCTAATTTGTATGTCACACCGACTTACAGTATTTTACTAAAATTGACATAGGTATTGGAATCACGCCATCTTTCACCTGTGCTATTCATACCCCTGGGCACGTATTATCCCTGTTCTTCCTCCTCTTCTTCAGATGTTCCCAGGGGCAAGCAGAAGTGGCAGCTGACAAGGGGCCATGTCCAATACCCTCTCCTGGAAAAAGAATACCATGAGACATGAAACCAGTCTTCAAGATCTGACATGTACTCTGAAAATGTCCAAGTCATTTAACTTTTCACGATGATCTCACTGGCTATGAAAGCAGAGGACATGCACAGCTATGGTAATGAAATTGGTTTGTTTTTTATGTGCTTTTTCTGTTTCTGTTTGAAAAGTATATATATATATATATGAATTATGGGGTTCTAAAATCAGAAACATTTCAACCTACCACCTCAGAAAAATCAGCATCTTAAAATGCAATGTTTATTATGGAGTTCTTCCCAAGTGTCATCCAAAGTTTTAAATCCAGAAGAGTCACAAGTTTGTCATTATGTTTACTTCAGGGACCAAAGTGACTCAAAGGTCAGGCTGAAGCGGAATGGATACGGATGAATATGTAGACCCATGTCCTTGGGGTTTATGATGCCCCACCGCCCCCAGGAGTGTTCTCTGTTACTCAACTGGCAATGTATTAACTGGAATCCCAGAAGTGTGATCTAATGATGGGGCAGGAATGGACTTGCTAGGGAGAGCAAGAGCAAGCGGGCAAAGGACAAAAGTTTCCTTCTCGCGTGTCCTTACATAGGCTTCCAACAGAAGGCATGGTGGTCTTCCCGCCTCAAAGATCCAGATTAGAAGTGGGTCTTTCCCCCTTTAAATTAAGCAAAATTCCCTCCATTTGGGGGTTTTCCGTTAACCCCAGTGTTGTCAAGTCAACAGCTGAGAAGAGCTACCACAGGGGTGGTCCCAGGGCTGCGAAAATGGGGGCTTTTAGTGTCTAACCATTTTGCGTGTTTTTAAGAGAATGTTCTGCAGTTGTGTGGTGACTGGCTAATGGTATTGGGGTTGCTAGCTGCCACTGAATTGTTTATTTTCAAACAGTTCATATTGCATTGTGTGAATCTCGGTAATTTCTAAAAGACTTGTTAGTGAAACAGAGGAGGCCATTTGTAATCAAGTCTTAGGTGTAAATTACCAATTAACTGAGTCTAATTAAGCTTTGTAGTAACCCACACATGCAATTTGTTTTCTCTAGAAAGTTTGATGGAAGGGCTTTCAAAAGATTGGCCTCACTTAAAATTGTAGCCATCGGTGCTGAAAGAATAATACAGAAAGAATTCCTAATTTGTTGGCAATTGACACAACAGGCAAGCACTGGCAAGAGAATGGGGTGAGGTGGATACCACGCTACATCTGGCAGGTAAGCTTTGGGGACCCTTAGTCTTTAAGAGACTATAAACCGACATGAGCCGGCACCCCCACCAGAAGTGGGGTGTTTAACTCTGAAGATGAAAATTAAAGGGACTTAAGTAACAAATTAGAGCTGTCTAGAGTGATAAATCTAAATGTTCCTGGATTGGGGTCATTTTTGACGCCAACAGCTTATGTGTTCAGCCTTCCCAGCTCATATTTATATCCTGATTGTGTAGATATATCTGCATCCAGCCCCACAAAAGTTGGAGAGATGACGATCTGGGGCTTGCTTTTCATTTGAGGGAAAAACAAAATTAAAACACTTCACTTCTTGGTTTTTTCCTTTTGATAACATTTTATTGGCCTTTTGTATGAAATTTATTTTCAATTCTACCTTTTCCCTGTAGTTTTAAGGAGGAGGAGGGGCAAAGGAGGAGAAGGAGGAAGCAAAAGAACAAGAACAACAAGAAGAAGAACAAGAACAAGAAGAAATCAAATACCAGCTTTGTGAAGGGTGAAGGTTAACATTGGTGATTAGTGGCCAGTGGCCCTAGAAACACAAAGCTATTAAAATGTGTCTGTCAAGGGTTTCCAGATCCTGTTGGTTAATCTAGGTGAGAAGATGCACCAAAACGTGGGCTACATCCTCCCATGGGTGGGGTCCCATGTGGGTTGCATCCTCCCATGGGTGAAGATCGCAAGGAGTGAGTTAAGCACCAGCATCCAGTGCTCTCTGCTCCCTGATGGTAGAAGTCATGTGACCAGCCACCTCTAGCTCCTGAGGTCATGCCTTCCCTGACATTAAAGACTACTTGGAACTGTGAATCTAAATAAACCTTCCTTCGGTAAGACGTTTTGTACTGCGGTGTGCTCTCCCTGGAGCCCAGCAGTGGCCCTGTTCCTCGGAACAGCTGTGGAGACTGGCGAGCGACTCTCGGGGGCTGGCTCTTGGATGGTTAACTTTCCCTCCAAGGAGAAATTGGTGGTGGGGAAGGTTGTGGGACCCTCTGCTGATTGCAGCTGCTCCTCTTCTGCCACCCAGCCATCTGTATGTGATTCTACCCGAAGTTCACGTGGTCTCATGCTTTTGGTGAGTGCCAGAATGCAGACAGGAGAAGCCAACTGAAGGGAGAGTTCTCTTTCTCCAGCTCCGAGGATGCCATCTCCAGGCTGGGTGAGGTTTTCTGGGGAGTCCACTGAGGGGTCACTCATGCTTCTGTGAGTAACACCTCACCAGTGCTCTGTAAGTATCCCCAATAAATGCACTGATCCCAAGAATTGGGCTCTGATGTAATCCCTATTATTGTTTTGCCATCAGGGCCTTTTAAGACCTTGGAAAGTTGATGGCTCACTATGGGACTCCTCCAGCATTTCTGCCATGCATTTTGTCATATCAACAATCAAGGTAACTGACGTGAGGCTTGCCTTGCAGCATCAGGGGATGTGATGCAGGGGAAACCCCTACAGGAGAGAAGAGCTTGGCTCTGCCCAGTACAGACCAGCAACTGAGAACACGCAGCAGGTGCACAGAGCTCTCAGCCTGGGAACTGCCCTTGCCCCAGAGGAGCATAACTTTGAAATAGCAGAGAGGGGAAGACAATGAGAGGGGCAGGAGGAAACGGAGAGCAGGGGCAGGAGGAAACGGAGAGCAGGGGCAGGAGGAA
>NC_022013.1:75674191-75687405 GCF_000317375.1 Microtus ochrogaster
GGAGGAAGCGGAGAGCAGGGGCAGGAGGAAACGGAGAGCAGGGGCAGGAGGAAGCGGAGAGCAGGGGCAGGAGGAAGGTTACGGAGGGACGCACGAGGAAGGACCTGGAGAGAGAGAACCTGGCTGTGTGGACGCTGCAGAAAGGCGGGATCCAAACCTGCCCTAGGTCCTTCCTGGGCTGTTACATTCTTTTCTTCTCTTTTCTCTTTTCAGGGTCAGTTTTCAAAGGGGCCTGTCATCTACCCTTGGGTGCGTGGAAGTCAATACTGGGAGAAAGGGAAAGACACTCATGAGGCAGCCATTTTATGCATAGCTGGACATAATGGTACTCTCACCGTTTGAGGACAAGAACAGAAGAAAAACCTATTTATTTTCTGGCTGATCTTTCCCATGTTAAAAGTAACACAAGATTGCTCAAATCGGAAACACTCCAAGGTAGAGAGAGAAAGAAAAGCACACCGAGCAGCCCCCTGGAGACAACACAGCCCTTCATCCCCTCCGTCTTTTTCTGTCTTCTGGACCTGTGGTCTCAGGCAACTGCATAATATCGTCCCCGGGTTTTCACTCTCACTGCATCACGAGCATTTTCCTTATTATGTAGCATTTTCTGAGAATACCCATTTCTACTGTGTAGCCAGACACTAATAAAACATTATCGGCGGGTAAAGACCCACCACACAAAGCTTAGGACCTGAATTCAAGTCACCAGCTCCCACGTAAGGCTAGGTAGCCTATGTCTGTATTTCCAACACTCTGACAGGCTGTGGGAGGCAGGGAGTATAGCATTCCCAAGGGTCAACTGGTCGGCTTTAATGCCGAACAAAGCCCCTGCCTCAAACAATGGAAGGGGAGGACCAACACCCAGAACTGCCCTCTGGGCTCCAGGTGTGTGCTGGCACAAATGCACCTGCACTAACACACACACACAAACCACTAACAATAAAACCCCAATCCAACCTCACCCTAAGCACTCCCTTGAAATAATACCACAGTTGTTGAAGTAGTTGATATCAACAATAACACTTGCTAAATATGTTCTGTGTCTTAGTTTTATAAATAAAAATTAAAGGCATACCTAGCTCATAAGAAAACAAAGTGAGGGGCCTGGAAAGGTGGCTAAGACAAAGAAGGGCTTGCTCTGCAAGCAAGAAGACCTGAGTCTAGGTTCCAAGAGTCCGTGTCATGCGTGGTTGCACGCATCTGTAACCATAGCATGGAGGTAGACATGGGTGGACTCCAGGGCTCGCTGCCTGGCCACTCCAGCCAATTGGTGAGCTCCAAGTTCAGAGAGAGACCTTGGCTTGAAGGTGGAGAGTGGCCATGAAGAACACTCACATAAGTGATCAGAAAAAATTAAACCTCAACAGAAAGGAAATGTCTTTGTTTTTACCAAATGCTTAATGCCGAGGCAATGGAATACATCAAATCATCTTTTGAGCCAGAGCTTAGGCTGCAGAGAGCCTGTGTCAGTGCAAGGACAATCTCTTCACAGCTGCAATGGCAAGTGTCCCACTGTGCCACACAGTGGTGTCCGTGACCTTCGAGGACCAAGAACCGAGGGCATGGCACCCTTTCCTGCTGTTTTTATATTCTTTGGCTTCTAAAGGCCCAAGCACACAGGGTTCTGTCGGAAGTTAAGGGAAGAAGAAAAGAAATAAAGAGAGGCCAGCGTCTGCCCTGGAGGTTAGTTTGGGAACAATGGCAATCACTGCTTTGTTTTGTTTTCCCTTGAGTACAGTCCTTCCTGACCTGGGTAGGGCACAGAAATGGCCATTCAGCAGAACCAGCTGGCATTCCGGAAGTTTCTTTAACAATGCAATGAGGTTGGTCTGCCCAGTCTGACAGAAAGATGGGTCTGAGAGGGGAGCTCTGGGGAAGAAAGACCTCTTACAAACACTGATGGGTGACAACTCAAACATCTGGCCAGCTGATGGAATCCATCATCAGGACCACTGTTCGCTCTTTCCAAGGCTTTTTTTTAATTTATGTGCTTTGGTGTCTTTGCCTCCACATGTGTCTGGATGAGGGTGTCAGATCCCCTGGAATTGAAGTTACAGACAGTTGTGAGCTGTCATGGGGTTGCTGAGAGTTGAATCCAGGTCCTCTGGAAGAGCAGCCAGTGCTCTTAACCACTGAGCAATCTCCCCAACCTCTCTTCTCAAGACTTCATCACTCCCTGGAATAGCGGTTGACTATTGTCACAGGGAGTCTGTACAGCCAGAGACATTACCTGTGCAAAGGTCCAAAGTGAAGCAATCCCTGGAGTGTGAGCCTTGAAAGGTTGACAGCATTGCTTACAACGTACCCCAGCCTTGCAGAGCCCGATCTGAAGACTCCAGTTTAGCAAAATGCAACAGCTTTGTAAAACACCTCCTCCAAAACCTTGTAAGGGCAAGCATGTTCCTATTCCTCACTCTTCCAGCTAATCACTAATGATGTTCATCTAGGGCAAGTAAAAGACCCATGGAGTTGGCAGGCTCTAGACTCCATAGGCCTCAAGTTTTTAGCTTCTAAGACACTCAGAGGATATTCACCATGAAGCTTGTATTACAACTTGACTAACTTTCCCAAGATGTTTAAAGAGTGGACTTCAGAATGGCAGCTATGTTTCATTAATGACATCATTACCAACAGATGAAATAGGGGAAATGTTTTATTTGGGGGGAAAGCACAATAAAGTTCAAT
This sequence comes from Microtus ochrogaster, assembly GCF_000317375.1. Taxonomy (NCBI): domain Eukaryota; kingdom Metazoa; phylum Chordata; class Mammalia; order Rodentia; family Cricetidae; genus Microtus; species Microtus ochrogaster. The sequence continues at coordinate 75,676,877 of NC_022013.1, forward strand.
GGCAATGCTGAAGTCACTGAAGAGATCTAGTGCATTTGAGATCTTTCCATATTCACTTTACCCTCTTGCAAAGTGAATTTTTGTGTTTTTTTTTTTAATATAGGGGAGTTGAACCTAGAAACTATCCCCTTACATATAAGGAGTCTCAAAACGCCTGTAAGAAATGATTTAGGGTTAGAGACAGTCTGATGTGCCATAAGGACCTGAGACCCATCACCATAGTCAAGGAAAAGGCTGTGTGTGGTGGTCAGATTGTGATGTCAGCCCTGAAAAAGAAAGCAATGATCCCTAGGGCTTTCTGGACTGCCAGCCCAACCGAAATAGTAAGCTTGAAGCCAATCAGAGATCCTGTATCAACAAAGTTGACAAGGCAGACTGTAGCTGAGGAAAGGTATCTGAGATTAACCTCTGGTCTACACATGTGTGCACACGCACACATACCCACACACACACGGTGAGGAGGGAGCTCAGTGCACTGATAAAGCACGATTTCCAATTATGTAGATACCAAAGAACAATCCTTATGAAAGCTCACTTCCACGTGAGCAAGCACACACCATCTCCCTGGAACATGGGCTGGATGGGAGACAAGATGGGACGCCAGGCTGCTGGCAACTGCCGCTCTGAACCGAACATACAAAAGCTAGAATGATTCAAAGTCACTTAATAAAGACTGTTACTTTCTTCGCTACAGTTTTAGAACTGGAGAGGAGAGGATGGAAGGAACATCACCCAGAGACAAAGTAACAATCCTGCACTGAGGTGGCACCCAAACGAGCAGCCGACAGTGATGTCCCCTGTGTCCTCTGCACGGCTCAAGCAAAGCAATAATTGGCCTGTTTAGTCACCCACATACCCACGCTTCAACCCCTTTTGTACTCACTTGGGGACTAAGTGTTCAGACTCTTCCCAACCCAACACATTCATCAATGCATTAACTGCTTAAAAAGCTTTAAGTGCCGGAGAGATGACTCAGGGATTGAGAGCACTAACGGCTGCTCTTTGGGGACCTGGGATCAGTTCCCAGCACCCACGTGGTGGCTTACAACCTTCTAGAACTCCAGTCCCAGAGGATACAATGTCCTCTTCTGGCCACTGCAGGCACCAACCATGTTTGTGGCAAATGCAGGGAAAACACCCAACACATAAGATCTGACAGTGCTAAATAATCGCCTTACTTAGCAGACAAGGGAGCTGCTTGCATCATAATCAACCAGTCGGTTGACATTTTTTGCTTTTGTGTGTTTTTGGTTGAAGAAAATGAACAATCTAGTTTGTGCTGTCTTTCTTAATCTTTGTCTTCAAAGGCCACTTCACTGAATTACTTTGAATGACTTAAGTTTACTTTGCTTGCACTGGTATCCCAGGCAGGCTTGCATCTGCCAAACCACGCCTTCCGTAGGAAGTGCTGTTTTCATAAACACGCCTGCACATGCCTGCACAGAGATGCCCTCCAGGCTTTTCACAGCATGTCCTTCCCGGGGATGCCAAGATCTTCAGTGAGGCCACTCTGATATGGCGGTTTTGATTCTGAATTCTTCAACCATTGATAAAGGGACTAGTTGTCACTATACTTTTCCTCTCTAGCACATGCAGAGCCAAAAGGACAGGCTTGTAATTCTGTTTCCTTGAAGACCGTCTCAGGGTGGAGCCTCTTCAAAAGCTAAGGGTCCAACTTTGAAATTCCCTCTACTTTAAAAGCTCTGCCTTAGTGTGTGGGTGCACCCCTCGCGGTCTTGAGTTCCTTGCTCGTGCTCCCCCTCCTTCTGCTCCTGATTTGGACCTTGAGATTTCTGTCCGGTGGTCCAATGTGGGTCTCTGAGACAATGGGGATGATCTTTCGGGAATTCACCAAGACCAGCTAGCCTGGGTCTGAAAAAGCATGGGATAAAACCGGACTTACATAGCGGACAATGAGGACTACTGAGAACTCAAGAACAATGGCAATGGGTTTTTGATCCTACTGCACATACTGGCTTTGGGGGAGCCTAGGCAGTTTGGATGCTCAACTTACTAAACCTGGATGGAGGTGGGCGGTCCTTGGACTTCCCACAGGTCAGGGAACCCTGATTGCTCTTCAAGCTGATGAGGGAGAGGGACTTGATCGGGGGAGGGGGAGGGAAATGGGAGGCGGTGGCGGGGAGGAGGCAGAAATCCTTAATAAATAAATAAATTTTAAAAAAAATAGAGGATTTCAAACTGCTCTGGCAAATACAACCAAGCAGTATTAAAAATCATAGAAAAAAAAAAAAGCTCTGCCTTGCAATGTGTGACAGAGAGAAACCCAGACAGAGATAGCCTGAGTATTAAGATTTACTTCCTGGAGTGAAAAATAGAAGCAAAATAATAAAGGGGAATCGATCAAAAAGAAAAATAGAAAAGATAGAAATATCAAATAAGCCCCCCAGTTAAATGCTTCTTCTGCAAAAGCTTAAGCATGCTTTTCCTTTACTGGTTTCTTCTGTTAGAACCAGAAGGTGCAAGTCCTCCAAGTCACAGAAGATGACACTGTTAGCAGTTTGAGTCATTGTTTTTAGGCCCTGTAGAATTTAAAGTGGCACTAACATGATTCCCATGCAAACCAACGGTAAGTGACTGCGAAACTTCCTCTTGACATGTAGCAATAACCCAAAGTTCATTTCTAAAGCAAAGAGCAGCAGACAGTGAGTCACAGATGGCATGGGCAATTTGTCATCTTTTTATTTAGACAACTGGCTTTAGCCATGGCAGTTCCTTACATCCAGCTCATTTCATCTGTTCACTGATGCGGCTCTCATGAACCTAGTCAGTGCTATCCAGTGTAGATACCCCCAAAACACTCATTAATAAACCAAGGAGTGGTGAGCCAGAGAGAAAACAGGCGTGGAAAAACATGACCTCAGAACACAACATGGTGGTTTACTGTAAATGGACCATTAGCACCCAGAGTAGAAAAAAAAAAAAACCTTCAGAAACTCTGAGCTCATTGGTCCTCCGAGTGTGCCTTGACTAGGAGCTCCTGCATCACTGTCCCTGGAGTCCAAACAGCTCCTCAGAGCCCAGTCAGGTGTGTAGCACCATGGCATGGCCTTTAGTGAGCCAGCCCCCTGCCCTGTGTGCCCTGGCATGGGATGCACACACACACACACACACACACACACACACACACACACACACACACACACACGTCCTCTCCCAGCCAAGTCTGCAGTCAGGGAACTGACTAAAGGCTGGGCACGATTGAGAGAGAGTTTCTGGGAAAGTGAGCCCACGGCAGACACTGATGACGAAGGGTAGATCTGAGGAGCAGCCACGGCAGCCAGAAGAAAATGGAAGAGTTTATCCAAGGTTGGGCATCCTGTCAGCAAAGGCTGGTCGAGGACCACGTAAAAAATACTTCCAGCACATGAGCAGAAAGGGGGGTTGTAGTGTGGTGGTGGAGTCCTTATCCAGCTCACACAGGAGTCCCCAGGGAAGGAGAAAGAACAACTTTCCAAGAGAAATCACTCAACTGTGTGGCAAACAAGGGTTAAAATATAGGAGGAGAGAGCAGTGGTCCAAACAGCATCAAGTCGGTCTCTTAGAAGCCAACAGAGTGACAAGAATAGCTGTCCATTTCCTTGGAAGGTCCATATAGATTACAGAGTCTGAGCTGAGAACACATGATCTGAAGCCAATGTGAAGAGGAAAGGGGGAGAGAAGAAAGGAGGTGTGAGAAACAGAACATGCCCCAAGAACAACAACAACAAAAAAAAGGAGTTCTGTTAAGGACAGACATGAGCCATGAGTTCACATAAAATAAGATAGCATCTGAATTTTACATATGAAAACTGAAGCTCAGAGAACAGAAGGGCTTCACAAGAATTGCATACAACCAGTAAAACCTGTGGGCAGCTCAGCCTTACCAGGAATCACAGAAATGCAAAGAAGGCAGAGCGAGATCCCCTTTCATATCTGTAAGCTGATAAAATGTAGATATCTCACATGGGCAGGGGCTGTAGCAGATGCAGGTCAATTGGTTCTAGTACCAGCAGGTACAATCCTGGGTGGAACCCTGGCATTATTTTGTGTAACTGAAGATGCAGCCCTTTCAATTCAGTAGTCACACACCCCAGCGGAGGAAAGCTTGGAAAGATGAAGATGCCAATAGCATCGCTTTTCATAACGAGAAGCTGGAAACAACAGAACTGCACATCGACTGGGGGCTGATGAAATGAACCCTGCCACGCTGATACGGTGTAATAACAAACATCAGCCGCCATGAAGGAATTAGCGCCACAGTCTGCTATGTGGCTTTTCTGTTGTAACAGTTTGAGGGAGATAAGCAAGTCCCAGGAGACTGTATATGTATCATCTTCATATTTAAAGTCCACAAACTAATAGAACTAAATAAAGTGTTGGAAAAATGGCAGTACCAAAACTGAAAGATATAGATAAATCAAGGAAATGATAAGTGCAGAATTCAAGATAAAGGTCATGGGCAAAACAGAGGCAGGTGGGAGGAGATGAGCCTAAGAAGGACAGGATGATTGCAAGATGTTGGCTGTATTAGTGGTGGGGGAGGGGGTGTTGCAGGGCATACTGAGTATACAAAAACCCTGGTTTGATTACCAGCATGATGGAGGAGGGTCATCTGTCTACGTGTTACTTTCATTGGTTAATAAAGAGACTGCCTTGGCCCTTTGATAGGACAGAAAATTAGGTAGGCGGAGTAAACAGAACAGAATGTTGAGAAGGGAAGTGAGGAAGACACAATAGCTCTCCTCTCCTAGATGGATGCAGGTTAAGAATATCCCCGGTAAGACACCACCTTGTGGTGCTACACGCATTAATAAAAATGGGTTAAGCAAGATGTGAGAGTTAGCCAGTAAGAAGCTAGAGCTAATGGGCCAAGCAGTGTTTAAAAGAATATAATTTGTGTGTTGTAAAGCTAGCCAAGCGGGAGCTGGGCGGGAACGCAGCTCCTTTCTACACCAGCAATACACAAATGCATGCACACACATGTGCACACACGAACACACACATACACAGGCATATACACACATGCATGCACATACGCATACGCTCACACATATATACACACGCACTTGCACACATACACACGGTTGCTAAGATTCAGCTGGCTCATCTCTGTTCCTCGAATTAGGGCATGGATCAGATTGAAGCCAAAAGTATGTGAATTCTAAGATAAAGCAAATCCATTTCCATAAATGTATTTTCAGTTTTAAGCCCCGGCTCAAATTCATTTTTGTGATTTACTGTATTTTATTTAAAGTGCAGTTTCTTTAAGCGATCTCTTTGAGAACCAGACATGTTAAAATGACACAATGCCCATGTTAGAAAGCCCTCTCCACTGTCTGCCATGGACCTGCCCTTTTGTTGTCTCTACTGCTCCAGTCGCCCCCAGAAAGCTTATTGCTTCTTCTGCAATTCAACCTACTACTCTAGGAACCCCACCCTGAGTCAACAGCAAATGGACTCTCTCTCTCCCTCTCCCTCTCCCTCTCTCTCTCTCTCTCTCTCTTTCTCTGTGTGTGTGTGTGTGTGTGTATGTGTGTGTGTGTCTTCATGTAGGGAGTGTGCAGGTGTGTGAGCATGTGTCTTTGGACACAGAAGTCAACCTTGGATGCCATCTGCCTCAGTTCATCTTGGTATTTTTGGGACAGGGTCTCTCACTTTTACCTGGGCCTCTTTGAATAGGCTAGGCTGACTCGTCAAGGAGCCCAGCGATCTTCCTGTGTCCTAGTCAGGGTTATGATTGCTGTAATGAACACCACGACAAAAGCAACTTGGCAAAGAAAGGGTTTATTTGGCTTACACCTCCACATCACTGTTCATTACTAAAGAAAGTCAGGCCAGGAACAGGCTAGGAATCTGGAGGCAGGAGCTGATGCAGAGGCTATGAAGGGGTGCTGCTTTCTGGCTTGCTCCTCATGATTTGCTCAGCCTGCTTTTTTATAGAACCCAGAACCACCAGCCCCAGGATGGCATTACCCACAATGGGCTCAGCTGTTCCCCTCAATCACTAATTAAGAAAATGCCCTAACAGGCCTGCCTACCACCCAATCTTATGGAGGCATTTCCTTAATTGAGGCTCCCTCCCCTGATGACTCTAGCTTCTGTCAGGTGGACATAAAACTAGCCAGCACGGTCTTGTCTGCCTCCCCAGGACGAGGATTACAGATGTGCACGGCACCCAGCTTTTACACGGGTACTGGAAGCTCAAATTCAGGCCCTCAAGGTTATGCAGCAAGAATTTTATCCACTGAGCCACAGTGCCATCCCTTACTCTTGTTTTGAAGACAGAGCCTCACTTTGAAGCCAGGCTGACGTCAGCACTGGAACTGTGAGTGAGAGCCACCACTCAGTGACATTCTCATTCACAGAGGAACTCAGCACACCAATATCTGCTTTTATGTACTTCTTTTCTTTTGCATGATGGGTATGCTGGAGTGAAATGTGTACAAGGTATGCAAGTTAAATTATAATCTGCACACTGGAAGTACAACAATGCAAAAATAATCTCAGCTTCTTCATGAAGTCTCAATTAGTGTGGGGCTGACGTCTGGGGTGTTGCTTAACGTTGATTCTGCATGGTCGTCAGTAGGCAGCTTTGGTCTCGTAAGGAAAACACTGAAAACTTTTAAGATCAGTCCTTTCTCATACAAAGTGGTTCTATCGAGAGAAATGGGTGCCTCCGATACCCAGGCTTTGCTCCCTGAGTCTCTGGAGCTGCCCTCGGCTCCGACAGCTTCTCTCTGCACTGACTTTCAGCCTTCACTGCTGTCTTTCTGCTCTCTGGCTTAGCTCCAGACATCATCTGATGGCAAGGCAGATAGGAATGCAGTCCACTCCTAGAATGGAGAGGCACACTTCCCTGGGATTCGTGCCTGTTAGTTACATTCTTATTTACCATGCAAGGTGGTCCTTCAGATGTCCCCATACAAAGAGATTCCAAGGAAAAGAATTCCCCCCCAAAATATGTATCTTTGTGTCTTTTGTTTCCCCTCTTCAAACAGAGACAAATACCGTGTCCCCCTAAAGGAAATGAATGACTGTTTGGGGTCAATATCTCTCTACTGTGTGCAGTTGCGCTCCTCATTTGGGAGCATTCAAAGGTCCGTGATCTATCTCTTAATAATACATTGAAAAGTACACGCAAGCACACACACACAGACCGGTTAAAATGGAAACTGCATGATTTTTAAAACTGACATTGGCAACACTTAGACCAGCCCCTTCTGGAAATAGGATCCATTTCAGAGGGAAAACTTTATCCCTGGGCCATAAGTAGGTTCAATGCACAGACCTGATGACAGAGAAAACTAAAATAAAATCTTTCCTGAAATTGTTCTGCAAATAAATACAACAGGCCCTGGGCCAGGTTCGGAAGGGACTCAAGGCACCCCCACCCCTTGGCAGCTCTGTCACAGAGCTGTCTGCACTAAGCCTGTCCACCTTCCACACTCGCTGCAGAGATGCCCTTGTCTGACTCAGCTACTCCAGTTCAATCAGCCTTGAGCAGCACAGGCAGCCCTGACTGGATCAGCTGGGGATGTGGACTGAGGGGGGGCGGGTCTTGGGGGATAGCATTTCCAGAGGTTACTACTGTACCACACACAGATCCAGTCTCTCCTGCTTCCGTGTACTTAGGAACACATCTGTGCATACAGATGCAGGTGAAGGCAGGGAGCCTCGAAGGTTTGGTACTTGGCCTGTTCTCCTCATTTGGGAGCACAGAATTCATGCTGTTGTTTCCTAGGTCACGTGACTCAGTATGCTACGTATATCTTCTCTTCCCACCTCATCCCTGCTCTCCTACCACAGTGGCAATGTCAGTGTAAGACTTAGCCATTTAAAAACATCAAAGGCCAGGCAGGGTGGTGTTTGCCTGTAATCCCAGCACTTGGGAGATAGAGACAGGAAGGTCAGGATTCAAGATCATTGTCAGAGACAAACTGAGTATGGTCTACATGAGACCCTGTCTCAAAAACAAACAAATAAGTAAGCAAATAAGAAGAGCAGATGCTTAGGTGTGGTCTACTCCTGCAGGCTGTAGAGACTGAGCCATTGGAAACTGTCCACACTTGACCTAGAAGAGGCCAATCCACAGTTCTAACTCAGGTACTCCATTCAAATACTGCCTTCTTTGAATGCTACTTATTATTATTATTTTATGTATTACACAGGGATGAGATGCATGTGCCAGGGTGCACATGGGGAGGTCAGAAGACAACTTTGTGGCATCACTTCTCTTCTGCCACATTTATTGACATGGGTTATGAGACTTGAACTCGGGCCTCCAGGCTTTCCCACCAAGCATCTTCACCCACTGAGCCATCTTAGCAGCCTCAAACATGTCTTCTTTGGTAGGAAGACATGTTTGTTAATGTCTAATCTGAGAAATGTTCGTGGCAGGCCGTTCGTTGTTGGTTGCTCACTGTTTCAGGGTCCAATAGCCAACCCGTCTCACTGCTGTCTCCTGGACCTTCACTGCAACATGAAGGTGAATGGTGAGCCTCTCAAATTCTGGGCTTTGGGCAGAAAGCGTCCCAGCCAACTGGGATCAGCCACTGCTCTGTCTTCTTTGTTAGTCTCACTGCCTGGGATTAGCTGTTGTCCATGAAAATAGCTAGAGGAGTTGAGGAGAAATCAAACTCATTCTGATGATAGTTTATAGTTCTGGGAACCTTTTATTACAAACAAGGCTGGGGAGAGCCTTAAAGATTCAGTGTGCCCACATCCACTTTCCCCAGAGAAGCCTAAGCAGCGACTGCTGGCATACTTGTAAAACTGAGGCCCAGGTTATCTTTCAGAAAAATTTTCCAGAACTTCCAAAGTCATGTTTGTCTTCTCAAACACAGTATTATGGGATTACCTGGGGCCAGTAATACCACACCCGGCCACACATTCTTCTAAAACTTTCCTGGAGAAACTAGAGAGGCTGTGGATTCTCAAGGGCATTGTGTTGCAAAATTGACACTACATCTAAAGTATATGAAAGGCTGAAGGCCCCCGGGAAGCTGGAGATATAAATTACATGGAGAAAACTCTCAGCAGGTGCTGCTCGTCTAGGGCGAGATCCGCAATGCGATCCTTCCAGCGCATTTTAACGTGGTTCTGCTGTGTCCTAAGATGATCACATGACCTCACAGAGCCGTTTTCTCTCACCCAGATTACCAGAACTCTACACCTGGGAGGGAGGCCGTGGCCACGGGATTTCAGAGCTTTGGTTTCATGTTTGTCTTCGGCAGCTTGCGCCCAATGATTTCAGAATTAATTGTTTTCTACAGTGTTCGCTTAAAAATAACCTCTATTATCTCATTGGTGTTTCTCGTAAACCGATTTATGAAAAGCTTCTGTTCAGCAAAGGAAACACCAGCAACTGCAGAGGCAACCCGGAGAGCAGGAGAAAATCCTTGCCAGATATTCATCCAACAGAGGAGTAGTGTCTAGAACACATGAAGAACTCTGAAAACTAAACATTAACAAAAGAAACAATCCACTGTGGAACTGAACAGAAAATTCTCGAAAGGAGAAAGGTTTTCTGTCTTTCTTTCCAGCCAAAGACATCTCAGCACAGTGGAGTTTCCCAGAACTGTCTACACACTTAAACTGTCTGCACACTCTAAAGTTCTGTCTGGACACAGAAAACTACATACGGGTTGGTCTCTTTTCTTCCTGGCTTTGTGTTTGGAGGTCTTAAGATTTGTAGGGCAGCCATCAATCACTTTATCATCCTGCTTCAAACTGAACTTATTGATCTAAACTTCCACACGGCCTATCAGCTATCCATGATTCTGTTTCCTTTTGTATTTTGTTTTGATAAAAAAAATCTGCTAAGAAAATGAAGAAACAAACTGCAGAGTGGAGGAAGAATTCTACAGCTCACATCGCTAATGAAGGACTATTATCTAGATACATGTCTAAATAAGTAAGTAAGGAAAACTCCAAAGTCAAACGGGACAAAGGAGTGAGCGACTTCAAAGCTGTGTGGGTAAAGCCACCTTGGCGGTGCACGCTTTTAATCCCAGCACTAGAGACGGAAGCAGGAAGATCATTGTCAGGACCAAACCAGCCAGGTCTACAAGGTGAGGATAGTCAGAGTGACCTAGCAAGACCCTGTCTTAAAACTAAGACAAAAGAAATCTGCATGGATAATAAATAGACACATGAAAAATCAATAGGTGCCAGAGAAATGCAAATTAAAGGTACAGTGGGATATCAGCTCACAGAATTATTAAACTGGAAAACCATAGTAGCATCCAGTGCTGAGGAGACCACAGAGAGAGAGGATCACCCGCTCGTAGCTGATGAAAATATCAAAGAGCGAGTGACCATCCTGGAGCCGAGGGTGCAGCCACCATATGATTTAACATGCAGCCCAGTGAAAGAAAAATGTGCCCACCCAAAATTTAGCACACTGGTGCTTTTCATAGATCCATTCAAAACAGATGGGGCAACCAGATGTCATTCAAGGAACGGATGGTCAGCCGAACTGTGGTGTGTCCACACTGTAGAGTTCTAAGTAAAAGGAGCAATCTAGGATG
>NC_022013.1:75687505-75693507 GCF_000317375.1 Microtus ochrogaster
GGAACTTGGAGTGATATTTTTTAAAAATCTAATGATTCTTTTAAATAAATAAAATGAGCAATCTCTGAAAGCAACCACCTGGTCGACCATTCTCAGAATCACGTGGAGAAAGAAGCACTTCCCAGGAGGTTTGCTACTTCATGGTTTCACATCCTGGTCATCACTGAAAGAACAAATGACATACACGAAGAATAGATGTTTGGCTCCAAGAGCTTGAGGGAGAGAGATCAGAAGGAGAATGGTTGAGCTTAGAAGGGAGTACCGAAGGTTCCCATGGTAACGGACATTTCCGAGGCTCTCCTGCCTCACACTGGAGGTCCCACCAGATGATGTCCTGGATTTCTACAAGGGAGGAACCTTTGAGAGGGGGCTCATCAGCTCTCTCTGAATTGTCTGTTAGATGCAAATGAGTCTATCTCTCAAGATAATTCAGAAGAAAAGGGTCCATGATTTTCTAGACTAGTCCAGCCAGTTTTTTCTTTGTAATTTCTGTCCATGGATCTGCTTGGGAAGGATTCTTCTCCCCTCGAGGTGACAAGAAGACCCATGGATATAGGATTTCAATAGTTCTATACACGACACGTGTGGACCCTTTCTCCATAAGGATATTTTAAAATCTAACAAGTTATCGTGTGTCTCATAAGGTCTCCGCGGTAAAATAGATGTTTTTCCCACAGCTCGGGTTCTCTAAGAGACAGGGGTAGGGGATGGAGGAGGACAGGGTGGGGAGAGGGTTGGGGTGTGCCCTATCCATATTCTCTTTTAAAGAACTGCACTTCAAACACCACGATACTTTTTTTCCTATTTTGTTTTTAAATAGGGTCTACATAGCCCAAGCTGGCTTCAAACATGATATACAGCTGAAGATGACCTTGACCTTCTGTTCCTCTTTCCTCCAGTTCCTGTGTGCTCAGGCAGCAGGCATTCGATTCTATGCCTGGTTTCTACAGAGCGTCATCTGTCTAGGTCATCGCTCTACTGAATGAACTACATTCCCAGACCCCTCAGTACACCTTAAAATGGAAGCTGCTAATAAAACACTTTGTACTCCTGACTTAAGTCTTTTCTAAATTAAAGCCTAAGAGCGTGACAAGGAGGTTACTTACCAATACTAAAATTAGGCCAGGAAGGCTAAGCTCCCAGATAAATTTCCCTCATACCACTATCCTTCAGTGAAGTCAGGCTAGGAGGTGAGCGGACACACACTACTCCAAACAGCTCCAAAGACATGGATCACAGCCGGATCACACTGGGTCAATACTCTGGACCAGCCAAGACATGCTGGTTGAAAAAAAAAAAATCAAACCTTACAGAATATGGATCTGTAACAGAAGAAGAAAAGCACCCGAGAGAAGGGAGGAAGGGCTTTCAAACATCTATAGCAAGAAAGGCTTGTTGGCACACAGAAGTAATCCCAGCACCTAAGAGGTTACAGAAGGAGACACAGAAGGAGTTACAGAAGGCCATCCTAGGCTACCTAAGGAGACTTTGTCTCTAAGGAAATAAAGAAGCAAGAAAGGCTCAGGGAGAGGAAAGTTCACACTGAACCTTCTTCCCCGACAGCCTGCCCACCCTCATGGGGCTGAGTCACCGACAGAAAAGGTCTGTCCTTGTTGTCTGGCAGTGGATGGCAACTGAGACGGAGCTACAGCTGGGCGATGTGCAGAGAGAGACTGCGCAGCACACAGCTCTAAGTGTGATGTCTTCCTCAAACCCCAGCCCTCAAGGCTCAGAATCCTCCAGGAAAGGGAGGATGAGAGATTGAGGGAGAGGTAGTGGGTGATGGCAAGGACGCAGTGTCTTCCAGACGCAACAGAGCTGATGTTCATATGAACTCCCAGAAACTGCAGCAGCACCTGCAAGGCCTGAGCAGACACGAGCCACACAGGGTCCCAGCACTGAGAGAAGAAAGTGGACACGGGACCTCGCCCTAAACAAGGAGCCATCTGCAACCGATACCCGCCCCCCCCCCCCCCCCAGCAAAGGGGAAAGTCGGTTCTCTCTAATGGAGTATCACTGGGCAAAAATCAGGACAGGACCCATCCCAAGAGTAATCGGCCAGCACAAACTGGCTCCGTGTGCCTTGCTTGCTTGTGGGCTCCTTGTTCATCTTGTTTTGCATTAGCATATTTTTCGGGGTTTGTGTTTTTTTATTTTATTTTCATTTTGGGTATTTTGTTTGCTTTTTAGAAAGAGATAGAAAGAATATGAAGTTGGGTAGGTAGAGAGGTAAGGAGAATCTAGAAGTAGTTGGGGGTCAGAATTAAAATATATTGTTTGGAAAATGTTAAAAGGAAAAAAGCTCCTTTGTCTACTACCGTCCCTATCCCCCCTTCTCTGGCTGCCTGAGTCTCGGGTGGATGTGGGGAGACAGACAGCATCCTGAACCCTAGATGACCTAACAGAAAGGGGTCCCACAGAAAGAGCCTCAGGACAAGACATCTCAGTGGGTCTACCTGAGGCCACAGGACTTGCTGGCAACCAGAACCCAGTTCCTCTGGCATGCCGCAGCCCCCTCATTGGAGGTACATCAGAGGAGTTTCCACAGCAAACCCGGACTGTCCTGAGCAAGTTGGTGACAGATCAAGATGAAAGCTGAGTCCTCACTTAAACATCCATAGACACTGACAAAACAAAGCTGAATTCCATTCTAATTATTCCATTTCCTTGGGAAAACAAGAAATAATATTATATCAAATACACAAAAAGCACGGCCCAAACACTGAAGCGAGAGACTGGTCTTAGGAGCCGCGTCTCTTGAGGCGGATTGCGCTGGTGGGGAGGTCCTGAATAAATGCTCCAGGCTGATGCATTCATTGGGTTTATTCTGAATTGAGATGCAATCTTGCAGGAGGATGTGCTCATCAATTTTGTCCCTTTCCCGTCTTCAGGTGACTGTATACACGATTCCATCGGAGAAATAAATGCAAGAGGAAGAATGTCAAAATGCAAATCTAGCTTTCTCACGAAAGTTACCAGAGAAATGACTGGGAATCTGAATTTCCAAAGTAATACAAACATTTTTTTCCAGGAAACCAGACACTGGGAATATAAATGTTTTGCATATTCAAAAGTGAGAGACTCATCTGTGTGAGGGGAGGGCTGTCGTGTAGTGGAGTTTGGTTGCAGCAATGTGAGCCCTTTGATTTACATGCTCCCTTCAGTACTGCATTCGGTGTGGGTTTGTGCGCAGGGCTTCACGCGCAGGTAGGTGCACTGTCAGAATCCAAGCATTCTTTGTATTTACAGCCTGACTTACACTGTGTCCCAGAGATTCCTTGCCATAAATATGACGTGGGAGAAGCAGGGAACAGAGACAGTTTCAATGAATTTTATACTGAAAAAAGTCATGTCTGCTGCTTACTGAAGTGAGTTCACCGTTACAAATGATAATGTTAATGATATCTCCTTTTCTATGATATGATATCAAAGGTCATGGGACCTTCATATCACATGCCCAGTCCTGGGATCTTCACATCACATGGCCAAGGTCGTGACATTGTCACAAGGGCCCTATTAACTTGTCCTGCTGTAGTATTTTAATTACAAGGAAACTGAGCCTTAGAGAAATTTGATGACTTTAAATATCACAAAACTTTAAGGAGAAAGAAGCCAGATTTTTTTTTCTGATCCATTCACCTCCAAAGTGTGTGCTTAAGGCACAAAGTCAGGCGCCATTCTATGTGATCCCTCCCCAGATTGGTATAATGCAAGACTTGGGGGGGCTCTCTCAGCTCCAGGATTTAGGGGGAATCTCTCAGCTCCAAGAGACTAAGGTTGGCTTTGTGTTTCCCTAAGTACTGCACAGGTGAGATTTCCATGAACTGCATGAGTGTTGCCTACATGCATGTAAGTGCATCATGTGTGAGCTTGGTACCCATGGTAGCCAGGAGTTACAGTGTTGGAGTTACAGATGGTTGTGGGGCATCTATGTGGGTGCTGGGAACCAAGCCTGGGTCCCCTGCAGGAGCAAGAGGTGCCTTAACACTGAACCATCCCTCCAGCCCTGGTTTACTGCTCTCTTGATTGCATCCTTTTCTCTAGAGTATGGTGGTTTAACTGTGTGTTGATTTGCGCACCAGGGCCTTAGGAGAAATAGGCTATACTGTGTACTGCATAGACATGCACATAGAACCTAGGTGTATATATAAGATATGTGTAGGTTTGTATACATGCTGCTTTGTGGTGATTGCACAGATAAAAATCACCATTTCCTAGAATGAATGCGTCCCCACCATGACACATGTACATACATTTCCCTGAATGAGCTATTGAAATATTAAAGGGCTTTGTAGTTTGTAAGCCCATCCTGATCCGTGCCTCCAGATGTCACTGTATTCCTCTAAATGTTCCAGATGCAAGAATCCTCCAGAAAACCTCATCCAAAGGATATAGGAGACAGCAATGCCACTGGGGACCCGCTGTATACTGTTCTGACTGGGAAGCATCGGGACCTTGTCAGTGGGTGAGCACCGTCAATAGGCGTCCTGTGAGTCTGTCCCCGGCTCGCACCTCCCATCACTATGCCACTGGCATTCCTATCTTGCTGACAGTATCCTTATGTGACCTTCAGGGCAGGGCTTTTGTTCTTAGCCTCTGTCCCATAGGAGGTCCCAAAACTCGCACTCAGCTCCCAGCTCCCTCTGAACGGCTGGTTGTCAGTTCATGTGACAGCTCTCCAAAAGTTGCCCTCTGCTCCCTTCATGTGGGCTTTCCTCAACCCCACAGTTGCTGTTCATTATGGGATTTGAATATTAAGTTCTGGGGTGCTCTTTGATTGCCTGAAACATGGGCCCACTAAGCAAGATGAGGAAGGTTTTTATTACAGAAGAGATTTCCATCTTTTAAAAGGTTCCTCTCGAGTTTCTAATGAGGCTCAAACCACCAGAACAAAATAGGAACGTCGTTTTTGCATTTGATTTTCTTGTTCTTTCTTCCCCAGCTAACAAAGTGGCCGAAGTGTCAGGAGCCGCATCCCCCACAGGGGGCTCCCGTGGTCCTCAGGGTAGGGGTGGGGGGCTGACTATGCTTCAGAATAATAAGCAATTGGTTCTGGAGACCGCTTAAAGGAAATCAAAAGTCATAAAAACCTCTCATCATCCAACATGGCTTATATTAGAATAAATTGATTACTCAAAAACTAACACAATCAGGGTGCAGCATAAGGCACAGTTGTAGGCCTAAATCCTGGTCAGCTGTTCATCACCAGTGACCATTTCATAAGCTTTAATATGCATCTTCACTCCTTCAGCCAAACTGGGGGGGAAAGGAAAGAGAAGGTCTTGCAGCGGGAAGCCATGAATGCCACGGAACCAGACCTATGGGGTTTGTTTGTTTCTCTTGGTACTTTAAAAGCCTTCTGATGGGCAAATAAAACTTCAATACTGTATTAAAAGTTCTTATTTCCATCTCCAAAACTTGTGAATATCCTGTAACCTGCTGAAAATACCACGTAAGGAGATTCTGCGTCCTTTGTGTTTTTTATAAAATGCAAACTTTTGATGGCATGAGTAAGAAAAAATAGAGTAAGTCTGAGTATCAATAATTCCATCCCTCTGGGGACCCTGAATCACTTCTCACAGAGAAGGTTGTTAAGTGAGAAACCAACACACACACACACACACACGTACACACAAACATACAAACATACACACACACACACAGACACGTCACCCTGGCTTCCTGCTAGCCATGTGATTTCATTTTCCCACCTGCCTTCTTGCCATTGTGGGACACTCTGATGCTGTCCTCACCAGGGCTGAGCCAGTGCTAGTGTAGCCTGTATACTTCCCAAACCATCAGCTGTACTCACCTCTTTTCTTTATAAAGTCCACGTGCCTCAAGGATTTTGTTATAGATGGCCACAAAAATGAATCAGTACAATGACAGTTTAGAAAATGCTCAACTTTTAGATGTGGCTGTTAGAAGTTCCGAGCTGGGGAGAAGGGACAGGGAGGTAAAGCACTGTGTGTGTGTGTGTGTGTGTGTGTGTGTGTGTGTGT